>NC_044070.1:606783-786783 GCF_902167405.1 Gadus morhua
AATGGACACATATTACGGTTCTCAGATTGCTTCAAAGGTAGGGAGTCACTCTGTTTTCTGGCATTTCCGGTTTACCATGCTGGTTAATATCAATATTAAAGGTTTTGTGCTCATGATTTATAAAAAAAAAAAACCGGATGAATAAATTGTGGAGATTCTACCCTTTCTAACGATGTATAGAATGTCTGTAATGATGAAAGTTGAAGCGGGTTATGTCGCTGCGTAGTGGAAACATGTGGTCAACAAACACAAATCGCCCACCGGTGGGCGAATGGGTCTTAAGTTAATTATAATTATATCATTCATTTTTACCGATTTTTTTTTTTATTACTGAAAGAATATATAAACTAGAACTGCAAGCAGTTATGCAGGGGTCCAAGAAGTGTGCGTTTCGCCGGCACAACGCGACAAGAAATGTGCATTTCGCCGGCACAACGCGAAGCATGTGTTCAAAACGCTACCCTGAACCTGTGGATACAAAGGATTTGACTGTGGTAGGAGTAGCGAGAAGTCAGTGTGGCGTTTTCGCGGCGAAATTTTGTAGAAGATACACAATTTCCTCGTTTATTGCGCCCCCTAATGGCGAAATTTTCCGAATTTTTTATCAAACGACATTAAGGTTAGCACCAACATGTGTGTAAAATGTGGACTCGATCCGATGTCTAATTTTGTATTTCTTTGGATTTTTGATATTCCACGTCTAATTTAGCTAATAAACCAATATTCAAAACGCTACCGTTTCGTCGTCGAAGGTCTGATCAAAAACGTGTTATTATTTAAATTGTTGTGTGCGTCTGAAGATGTCGTGTGCAAAGTTTGGTGTCAATTGGTCAAGATATGTGGGAGGAGTAGCGAAAAAACAGTTTTACGGTTTTCGCGATTTTGCGAAAAAAAATTATAGACGCAAATGGGCGTGGCCTAGGCCAAAAGATGCAGCAGACTCCAGTGAATATGTGCGTACAAGTTTTTGACTGTGGGAGGTTCGGTGTGGGAGTTATAGCCCCAAACGCGTTTTCCCTTGGTATAGCGCCACCTAGTGGCCGGCGTGTCTGGATTTTGTCGTCTGCCTAGAACTCAGGGACCTGGATCTAGTCATGCAATTGGCGTGTCGTCACCATTTACGGTTTGGGCTGTGGGCCCACTTCTAGGGGGGAATAATAATAATAACTAGAACTGCAAGCAGTTATGCAGGGGTCCAAGAAGTGTGCATTTCGCCGGCACAACGCGACAAGAAATGTGCGTTTCGCCGGCACAACGCGAAGCATGTGTTCAAAACGCTACCCTGAACCTGTGGATACAAAGGATTTGACTGTGGTAGGAGTAGCGAGAAGTCAGTGTAGCGTTTTCGCGGCGAAATTTTGTAGATGATATACAATTTCCTCGTTTATTGCGCCCCCTAAAGGTGAAATTTTGCGAAATTTTTATCGAACGACGTTAAGGTTAACACCAACATGTGTGTAAAATTTGGACTCGATCCGATGTCTAATTTTGGATTTCTTTGGATTTTTGATATTCCACGTCTAATTTAGCTAATAAACCAATATTCAAAACGCTACCGTTTCGTTGTCAAAGGTCGCATCAAAAAAGTGTTCGAGTTTTATTCTTTGTGTGCGTCTGACGATGTCGTGTGCAAAGTTTGGTGTTGATCGGGGGAGAAATGTGGGAGGAGTAGCGAAAAAACAGTTTTGCGGTTTTCGCGATTTTGCGAAAAAAAATTCTAGACGCAAATGGGCGTGGCCTATGCCAAAAGATGCAGCAGACTCCAGTGCATCTGTGTGTACAAGTTTTTGGGCTGTGGGAGGTTCGATGTGGGAGTTATAGCCCCAAACGCGTTTCCCCTTGGTATAGCGCCACCTAGGGACCGGCATGTCTGGATTTGGTTATCTGAGTAGCGGTGCCGGACCTGGATCTAGTCATGTAATTGGCGCGTGTGCACCATTTACGGTTTGGGCTGTGGACACACTTTCAAGGCGGGAAGAATAAAAAGAAAAATCCTTACAAAAACAATAGGGATCCAACCTGTTGGCTTGGACCCCTAACTAGAACTGCAAGCAGTTATGCAGGGGTCCAAGAAGTGTGCCTTTCGCCGGCACAACGCGACAAGAAATGTGCATTTCGCCGGCACAACGCGAAGCAAGTATTCAAAACGCTACCGTGAACAACATGTGGATATAAAGGTTTTGACTGTGGGAGCTTCGGTGTGGGAGTTATAGCCTAAAACGCGTTTTCAGAACATTCCATTGGCCAAATAGGAGATCGACAATGTCGTCGTTTTTTGGCGCCGCCCTGTGGCGAAATTTGCAATTTTCCAAAGACAATTTTCCTTTGCCAAATAACTCCCGCCCACATTAATGATTCTTGGCCATATTTTTTATATAGACTCGGGTTTGCCCCTTGATGGTTTCCCTTGAGTTTGAAGAACATTCCTTTGGCCAATTAGAAGATATACAATTTCCTCGTTTATTGCGCCCCCTAATGGCGAAATATTCCGAAATCTTTATTGAACGCCATTAAGGGTAGCACCGACATGTGTCTAAAATTTGGACTTGATCCGATGTGTAATTTTGGTATTTTTTGAATTTTTGCGTTTCGACGTAAAACGTAGCTAATAAACAAATATTCAAAATGCTACCGTTTCGTAATCGAAGGTCGGATCAAAAAGTGTTTGAGTTTTTCTTTTCGTGTGCGTCTGAAGATGTCGTGTGCAAAGTTTGGTGTTGATTGGTCGAGAAATGTGGGAGGAGTAGGGAAAAAACAGTTTTGCGGTTTTCGCGATTTTGCGAAAAAAAATTATAGACGCAAATGGGCGTGGCCTATGCCAAAAGATGCAGCAGACTCCAGTGAATATGTGCGTACAAGTTTTTGACTGTGGGAGGTTCGGTGTGGGAGTTATAGCCCCAAACGCGTTTTCCCTTGGTATAGCGCCACCTAGTGGCCGGCGTGTCTGTATTTTTGTGGTCTGCGTAATGTTCACGGACTTGGATCTAGTCATGCAATTGGCGTGTCGGCACCATTTACGGTTTGGGCTGTGGGCCCACTTCTAGAGGGAAATAATAATAACTAGAACTGCAAGCAGTTATGCAGGGGTCCAAGAAGTGTGCATTTCGCCGGCACAACGCAACAAGAAATGTGCGTTTCGCCGGCACAACGCGAAGCATGTGTTCAAAACGCTACCCTGAACCTGTGGATACAAAGGATTTGACTGTGGTTGGAGTAGCGAGAAGTCAGTGTAGCGTTTTCGCGGCGAAATTTTGTAGAACATATACAATTTCCTCGTTTATTGCGCCCCCTAATGGCAAATTTTTCCGAAATCTTTTTCGAACGCCACTAAGGGTAGCACCGACATGTGTGTAAAATTTGGACTTGATCCGATGGCTAATTTTGGTATTTTTCTGGATTTTTGATTTTCGACGTAAAACGTAGCTAATAAACAATTTTTCAAAATGCTACCGTTTCGTAATCGAAGGTCGGATCAAAAAATGTTCGAGTTTTTCTTTTCGTGTTTGTCTGACGATGTCGTGTGCAAAGTTTGGTGTCGATTGGTCAAGAAATGTGGGAGGAGTAAGGAAAAAACAGTTTTGCGGTTTTCGCGATTTTGCGAAAAAAAATTATAGACGCAAATGGGCGTGGCCTATGCCAAAAGATGCAGCAGACTCCAGTGAATATGTGCGTACAAGTTTTTGACTGTGGGAGGTTCGGTGTGGGAGTTATAGCCCCAAACGCGTATTCCTTGGTATAGCGCCACCTAGGGGCCGGCGTGTCTGGATTTTGTCGTCTGCGTAGTCCTCACGGACCTGGATCTAGTCATGCAATTGGCGTGTGTGCAACATTTACGGTTTGGGCTGTATTCCCACTTTTACGGGGGAATAATAATAGGAAAAATCCTTACAAAAACAATAGGGATCCAACCTGTTGGCTTGGACCCCTAATAATAATAAAAATCCTTACAAAAACAATAGGGATCCAACCTGTTGGCTTGGACCCCTAAAAATCCTTACAAAAACAATAGGGATCCAACCTGTTGGCTTGGACCCCTAATAAAAAGAATCCTTACAAAAACAATAGGGATCCAACCTGTTGGCTTGGACCCCTAATAATAATCCTTACAAAAACAATAGGGATCCAACCTGTTGGCTTGGACCCCTAAAAATCCTTACAAAAACAATAGGGATCCAACCTGTTGGCTTAGACCCCTAATAAACGGTGTTGCGGGGGGGTGGGGCCGGACCGGGGAGGATTCTCCCGGTGGCTATTAGTGCCCCACTCCGCCCCTGTGCTAGTATGTATGCACGGACGTAATTTGGGGGGGGGACACAGGGGACATGTCCCCTGCGCTTTTTCAAAAGGCTGTTCTGGTCCCCTGCAGTTTTCACCGTCCGGAAACCATGTTACGCTATGGTAAACAGAGACTCGTCAGGCACTAGGACCAAGCGGAAACGGCCGCTCGAGCTGAAGCCAGTTTGCTTTCGTTTAGACCTGCCCACAAGCTCCTCCATTGGCTCTGCATTCCTTGTGTGATTGGCCGTCCCCGCTGTCACTCCATCAGGTTATAAACAGCACCAGTACGCACACCGGTCTGCCAGTTGGGGAGGAGGCCGTGTTAATCTTCCGCTGTAAGTTGGGCGTTTGTTCTGCCTGGGCCACGTCAGCTGGAAGGATTGTAATATCAGAGGTTTCATTAGGAGTCCAAGCCAACAGGTTGGATCCCTATTGTTTTTGTAAGGATTTTTTAGGGGTCCAAGCCAACAGGTTGGATCCCTATTGTTTTTGTAAGGATTTTTTAGGGGTCCAAGCCAACAGGTTGGATCCCTATTGTTTTTGTAAGGATTTTTATTCCAGCACCTAAAAGTTTGCCCACAGCCCAAACCGTAAATGGTGCCGACACGCCAATTGCATGACTAGATCCAGGTCCGTGAGGTGACGGCAGACGACAAAATCCAGACATGCCGGCCACTAGGTGGCGCTATACCAAGGAATACGCGTTTGGGGCTATAACTCCCACACCGAACCTCCCAGAGTCCAAAAACTTGTACACACAGATGCACTGGAGTCTGCTGCATCTTTTGGCCTAGGCCACGCCCATTTGCGTCTGGGAATATTTTTCGCTAAATCGCGAAAACCGCAAAAATGTTGTTTCGCTACTCCTCCCACATTTGACCAATCGACACCAAACTTTGCACACGACATCTTCAGACGCACACGCAAAGGAATCGTAAGACAGTTTTTTGATCCAACCTTCGACGACGAAACGGTAGAGTTTTTAATATTTGTTTATTAGCTAAATTAGACGTGGAAAATTAAAAATCCAAGAAAATCCAAAATTAGACATCGGATCGAGTCCAAATTCTACAGACATGTTTGTGCTAACCTTAATGACGTTCGATAAAAATTTCGGAATATTTCGCCATTAGGGGGCGCAATAAACGAGGAAATTGTATATCTTCTACAAAATTTCGCCGCGAAAACGCTACACTGACTTCTCGCTACTCCTACCACAGTCAAATCCTTTGTATCCACAGGTTCAGGGTAGAGTTTTGAACACATGCTTCGCGTTGTGCCGGCGAAACGCACATTTGTTGTCGCGTTGTGCCGGCGAAATGCACACTTCTTGGACCCCTGCATAACTGCTTGCAGTTCTAGTTTTTTATTATTTTTCCCCCCTAGAAGTGGGTCCACAGCCCAAACCGTAAATGGTGCCGACACGCCAATTGCATGACTAGATCCAGATCCCTGAGTTCTACGCAGACGACAAAATCCAAACACGCCGGCCACTAGGTGGCGCTATACCAAGGAAAGACGCGTTTGGGGCTATAACTCCCACACCGAACCTCCCACATTCAAAACCTTACACGCACAGATTGACTGGAGTCTGCTGCATCTTTTGGCATAGGCCACACCCATTTGCGTCTATAATTTTTTTTCGCAAAATCGCGAAAACCGCAAAACTGTCTTTTCCCTAATCCTCCCACATTTCTTGACCAATCGACACCAAACTTTGCACACGACATCTTCAGACGGACACGCAAAGATCCGACCTTCGACGACGAAACGGTAGCGTTTTGAATATTGGTTTATTAGCTACGTTTTACGTGGAAAATCAAAAATCCAAAAAAATCCAGAATTAGACATCGGATCGACTCCAAATTTTACACACATGTCGGTGCTAACCTTAACGGCGTTTGCTAAAAAAATCGGAAAATAACGCCCTAAGGGGGCGCAATAAACGAGGAAATTGTATATCTTCTAATTGGCCAAAGGAATGTTCTTCAAACTCAAGGGAAACCATCAAGGGGAAAACCCGAGTCTATATAGAAAATATGGCCAAGAATTATTAATGTGGGCGGGAGCTTTTGGCAAAGGAAAATTGTCTTTGGAAAATTTCGCCAACAGGGCGGCGCCAAAAAACGACGACATTGTCTATCTCCTATTTGGCCAATGGAATGTTCTGAAAACGCGTTTTAGGCTATAACTCCCACACCGAAGCTCCCACAGTCAAAACCTTTATATCCACATGTTGTTCACGGTAGCGTTTTGAATACTTGCTTCGCGTTGTGCCGGCGAAATGCACATTTCTTGTCGCGTTGTGCCGGCGAAATGCACACTTCTTGGACCCTTGCATAACTGCTTGCAGTTCTAGTCCTATTATTATTCCCAGGCTAGAAGTGGTACCACAGCCCAAACCGTAAATGGTGCCGACACGCCAATTGCATGACTACATCCAGGTATGTGAGGTGACGGCAGACGACAAAATCCAGACCTGCCGGCCACTAGGTGGCGCTATACCAAGGACAGACGCGTTTGGGGCTATAACTCCCACACCGAACCTCCCACATTCAAAACCTTGTACACACAGATTCACTGGAGTCTGATGCATCTTTTGGCATAGGCCACGCCCATTTGCGTCTACAATTTTTTTTTCGCAAAATCGCGAAAACCGCAAAACTGTTTTTTCCCTACTCCTCCCACATTTCTTGACCAATCGACACCAAACTTTGCACACGGCATCTTCAGACGCACACGCAAAGGAATCGTAAGACAGTTTTTTGATCCGACCTTCGACGACGAAACGGTAGCGTTTTGAATATTGGTTTATGAGCTAAATTAGACGTGGAAAATCAAAAATCCAAAGAAATCCAAAATTAGACATCGGAACGAGTCCAAATTGTACACACATGTTGGTGCTAACCTTAATGTCGTACGATAAAAATTTCGGAAAATTTCGCCATTAGGGGGCGCCATAAACGAGGAAATTGTATATCTTCTGCAAAATTTAGCCGCGAAAACGCTACACTGACTTCTCGCTACTCCTACCACAGTCAAATCCTTTGTATCCACAGGTTCAGGGTAGCGTTTTGAACACATGCTTCGCGTTGTGCCGGCGAAACGCACATTTCTTGTCGCGTTGTGCCGGCGAAATGCACACTTCTTGGACCCCTGCATAACTGCTTGCAGTTCTAGTTTACATTAACGTTTGAATCGGTGTGTGTGTGTTTGGTAATTAGGCGCAGCCAGGATGTCTAAAAAAGAAAAGTGGACATAAGAGACTTCTTTCAAAGTCAAAGTGTAAGTTACTCAAAGAAATGCGTTACACCATCCTGCGACACCTTCACTGGCTCACAATAAAGCAGCACGTCCACTTCAAGATCCTCCTCATCAATTACAAAGCTCTCAGTAATCTTGTAAAGTGTATTTGAGTTTTATTGAAAGTGCTGATATATAAAATGTATTGTTGTTAAAAAAAGGCGCGGAAATTTCTGGAGGAAAGCAGAGGTACCAGTTTCTATCAATCGCTCTAAAATCCTAACTTTAGCCACATAAAATATATATGCAGACGTTCAGGAAGAGCTCAGGATGCTCACAGTGATGCCGGTTCAATGATAGGAACTGACTACAGTTTGGCCAAAAATGCTTCGGTTTCAGTGGTTTGTCTCTCAGCGGTGTCAAATGTCACAGGAGCCGCTGCGGGTGACTGCTCTGCTCTGATTAGTGGGCTCCACCAGGCCCTGACAAAATTTCTTTAGAAATGTTCTAGTTGTTGTTATTATTATTATTATCATTATTATTATAACAGTAGAGCCTCAACAATGCAACGGATTTTAAAAAGCTTATATTTAATGCCAAAGAGATACACTTATTTTCATGTATTATTTTTATGTTGAAAGGCAGCAACATGTTATGTTGTAAAACACTAACAATGAAAGGTTTAGGGAAAAATACAATAAAACCTCGGATTACAAATGTGATCTTATACATCAATACTCATAATAATTGTGAAAAAAAAAGTTTTTTCCTCTATAACCGTATCATTAAAATTGATGATTGTTGCACCCCAAACTGTCCCACTACTCATGTCATGCATCAATATATTTTTGTCAGGTGACGGATAGTAGAGATGCACAAGGAGATCTAGGAGGAGAGGCTGGAGAAGGGAGAGCAGGAGAGGCTGGAGGAGATAGAGGAGAAGAGGCTGGAGGAGGGAGAGCAGGAGAGGCTGGAGGAGGTAGAGGAGAAGAGGCTGGAGGAGGGAGAGCAGGAGAGGCTGGAGGAGATAGAGGAGAAGAGGCTGGAGGAGGGAGAGCAGGAGAGGCTAGAGGAGATAGAGGAGAAGAGGCTGGAGGAGGGAGAGGAGAAGAGGCTGGAGGAGGGAGAGCAGGAGAAGATAGAGGAGAAGAGGCTGGAGGAGGGAGAGCAGGAGAGGCTGGAGGAGATAGAGGAGAAGAGGCTGGAGGAGGGAGAGCAGGAGATGCTGGAGGAGATAGAGGAGAAGAGGCTGGAGGAGGGAGAGGAGAAGAGGCTGGAGGAGGGAGAGCAGGAGAGGCTGGAGGAGAAGAGGCTGGAGGAGGGAGAAAAGGAGAGGCTAGAGGAGGTAGAGGAGAAGAGGCTGGAGGCTCACAGGTGAGGTTGAAAGAATAAACATATGTTAGTTATGAGATTAAACATTGTGACAAATGTTAGGGTGATGATAATCTGTATCAGAGCTTTCAAAGTTCAAACATCAACAACAAAGTTCAACGTCATTATTGTAATTAATTAAATTATAAGTTGCTCATAGATATTCCACCTTTTGTTATGTCTATCTTAGCTGGATCAGCAGCAGCCAGGGGTCAGTGGATGCTCAGGCAATAAAGGAGAACAAGGTGGAAGAGCAGGGCCAGATCAGATAACTCAGCCATATCAGCCCAATCCAAAAGAAATAGCGGTTCAAAAACTTGCAAACAGAACCCTACATTTCCAAGAGAAATGGTTTAAAGAATTTCCTTGGATTCATTACAGTCATAGTGTGAATGGAGTCCTGTGCTTTTACTGTGTAAAAGCATTTCAACTTGACAAGTCTTCACTGGCGAAAAACACTGATTCAGCATTTGTCTCTGCTGGGTTCAGAAATTGGAAAAAGGCTGTGGAGAAATTTACAGATCATATAAAAAGCAAGTCTCATAAGCTTGCAGTTACTACACATTGTCAAAAAGCAAATCCAATTAATTCTCAGCTTTCTAGTGCATTGGCAACATCACAGCAAAAGGCAAGGGCATGCTTGATGAAGATCATGAGCTGTGTGCAATTCCTAGGCAGACAAGGCCTGGCTCTCAGAGGCAATGAATCTGAGGAAGGAAATCTTTCTCAGTTACTCAAGTTGAGATCAGATGATGACTCCGTGCTGTTCGAGTGGCTTAATTCACATTCTCATGATTACACAAGCCCCAAAATCCAAAATGAGATGTTGAGCATAATGGCAAACTACATTGTCAGAGATATAGCCACTGAAATCAGATCACAACCACAGTTGCAATACTCCATCATCATTGATGGAACACAGGACATAACTGGGACCGAACAGGAATCAATCTGTCTTCGCTACGTTGACCACGACCTGATTCCTCATAAAGTATTTGTTGGTTTATATGAAGTGTCGCTCACAACTGGACAAAACCTAGCAAATGTCTCTCGATGGGCTCCGGGGACAGACATATGATGGAGCAGCAAATATGTCCGGAAAATATGCTGGTGCACAGGCCTATCTTAGACAAGCACAACCACTGGCACTGTTCATACACTGTGGTCCTCACTGTGTTAATTTGATAACACAGGCAACTTGTGCAGCCTCATCTGTCGTCCGTGATGCACTGCAGTGGGTCCATGAATTGGGGCATCTGTTTGGACTTTCAGGAAAGTTCAAGACCATCTTCTGCAAAATTGCCACATCTGAACATGGATCATTTACCACTCTGAAGCCACTGTGTCCTACACGGTGGACTGTGCGAGTGGCAGCAGTCCATTCAGTCCTCAAACAGTATGAGGCAGTGTTGCTCAGTTTGGAGGAGATGGCTTCAACCGGTGGCTCGGAAACAGCTACAAAGGCAAATGGTCTCCTTGACAGATTCCAGAAAGGGAACACAGTGCTGGGACTCCATCTCGCTATGGAAGTTCTTGAGGAAATGGAATGCCTCAACAAATCATTACAAAAGCGAACCATCACAGTTGCGGGCATGCAGGCTGCAGCACATTATGTCAAGACAGCTCTGCAAGAGAAAAGAACAGAGGGAACATTCCAACAGATCTTTGACAGTGCAACAGAGCTGGTCACCTCACTAAATATCAGCCCAATTGAAATGCCTCGTATCCGCAGGCCACCGAAACGCCTAGCTGGTGAAGCTGCAGCACATGCCCCAGCAGCTTCTGTTGATTACTTCAGAAGGGAGTTCTTCCAGATGCTTGACACAGCAGATGTGCAATTCAGAGAGCGGTTTCATCAAACAAGCCTTGAAGTTCTTCAGAAGTTGGAGAATGTACTTGTAACTGGAAAAAGTGATGCCATTGTGGACCAGTATCCAGAGATCAATAGGAGGATATTGGATGTGGAGTTAGCCATGTTTAAGTCAAAGAACACCTACATGTCAAGCACAGAAGCTGCAGACATCCTGAGAAGCATGCTGCTTGAAGTCAGAGGTCTTTTTGATCAGGTGGAGGTCCTTGTGAGGCTGTTGTTGGTTGTAGTAAACTTAAAAGTAGCAACAGAAAACTAGAAGAACTACTAGAAAACACAGTGAACTGAAGAGTTTTATAAAAAATATTTGTGTCCCCCCCACCTCTGAAATCAAAGTTTCGTCACTGTATGTATGTATACAAATCAAAGGAAAATCAATAATAAAAATGGAGAAAAGAAGAGGTCCAAGTGTTGAACCTTGGGGTACACCCCTTTGTTGTACAAAAAAAATCAGACTTACATCCCTGAAGAACAACACATTGCTTTCAATTATGAAAATTAGAATTAAACCAGAGAAGTACATTTTGCGAATAACCAATTGCATAAAGCTTGTCTAAAAGTAATCAGTGGTCCACCAAATCAAAAGCCTTCTTCAGATAAATAAAAATAGCTACTGTGAGATCACCAGAGTCAGATGCTGAAAATATATCAGTCAACTTAACAAGTGCAGTTGTTGTTGAGTAATTAGGTCTAAATCCAGACTGAAAAGGTGAGAGGACATTGTTTATTTTAAGATAATGTGATACTTGATATTGGTCTATAATTATTTGAATCAAGGACGTCGCCTCCTTTGTGAATTGGCGTCATACGTGAGTATTTCCACATTGTTGGTATCTCACAGGTAGAAAAAGACAGGTTGAACAAATCAGCTAGAGGAAACATAAGGATATGGGAGGCCAATTTAATATATCTTGATTCAATCCCATCAAGGCCAGCACCACTACTCAGACTAAGTTGTTGAATGGCGTTCTGGACTTTTTGAGGTGTAATTTTATTATATGAGAAGGTACTATGACAGGCAGACATATTATTAGAACACTGATTGTAAGAGAAATCTGATATTGAGTCAGAACAGACTGTGGAGAAATGCTGACTGAACACTTCATCACGTATTATATTAATAGGGCTTTTATCAGAGGTATTTATTATGGATTTTAAAGCGTTCCAGAATTGTTTAGGATTTTTTAACTTGTTGGAGAGACATTCCTTATAGTAATCAGATTTTGCGTTGCGGGTCATTGTCTTGGAAAGGTTTCTTAGTTTCCTGTATGTTTCCCAGTCAGCGTTATCCCTTGTCTGCCGAAATTTGGCCCAGGCCTTGTCCCTCTGTCTAAAAAGGCTTAGAAGATCAGCAGTTATCCAAGGAAGATGTCGTCCCTTGACCTTTGACATTTCCCATGGAGCATGTTTATCCACTACTTGTGTTTACTCAGAGTACAGAAAGTCCCAGGCATCCTGCGCAGTTGGAATTAACTGATACCTGTCCCAATTAATAGAAATTAAATCATTGAATATAGGTCTATATTCATTTTCTTAAGTTGTCTGATTTTTACTAATTTTGGTGGTGCTTTTGGGATTTTAATTTTCCATACACAATAGATAACAGAGTGATCACTGAGGCAGTCTGACAATATACCAGCTTCAACAGATCTTTCAGGATGAGTAACAAGCATCCAATCAAGTAGGGACTGGGACTTAGGAGTAATTCGAGTGGGTTCCTTAATGATTTGTGTTAAATGTAGTTTTTCAAAGTTCTTTTTATAACTACAAATAAACCTGCCTTATCTTTACCAGAGGACTTATCTAGCCAATTTTTGTTAAAATCGCATAGATTGATCCTTTCATTTTTAAAGGGGATAGCATCAAAGGTAGACATCAAGCACTTGGAGGACTCTACCGGGGCAGAGGTTGGTCTATATACATTACCAACAGTAATATATTTATTCTGATGAAATATAATTTTAACAAAAAGGCATTCAAAGTGTGTTTGTTTAACTGTAGGTGTAATTAGCTCAGCAGTTAAATTAGAAGAGACATAGGTAGCCACACCACCTCCCCTGGAGCCTCTATCAGCTCTATATAATACGTAATTCTCTAGTTTTATTTCATTGTCTGAGATGTTGCTATTCAGCCATGTTTCGGACAGAGTAATAATATTGGGATTGTGTTGGGCTACCCATGAACGAAGTAAATCAATTTTTGGCACAAGACTTCGAATATTCAGATGAATGATTTTTAAACCTTTACTATTATTCATTTGGGATATTTAGGTTTATAAGGATAATAACACTGTTCAGGGCTAGGCAGATTAGATCATCAGAAAATGTTGCAGAGGGTTTTGACAATATAACACAAAAAAGTAGACACACAAAACTGACAAGAAACAAACACAATACAAAACAGACAGAAACACAAAAAAACATTAATGATGACCCAGCAGCCCCAGCCATCCTAGGCCAAGGCATCTCCGTGAGGGGGCAAATTAAATCAATAGACGAAGACCAAAAATAGGCCGCAAACAGGTCGGTCTGCATCAAAGGAAAAGAAAATAAATAAAGTGATAACGATAGCTCCGCGCCTGTTATCTGTCAATGGAACTGAAAAAAACTGGCATTATGACAGTTCAGTTTTACGACTACCAAATAACAGCCGGATGTAAACAACAGCTTCCAAAAAAAAAAAAAAAAAGATGCCAGCGTAATCCATGGATACAGGCGAATAAGTCGTTAAGTGAAATATATTCAGTTCATGACGTACCGGATGCAGAAATATTCTTGTTTTTTAGCATTGTAGCATCATAAGCGAGAGGTCTGAGCGATCGCAGTTGCATTGTTTGCCGACCTTGGAAGTATAAGATAACTTATAATAAATATGGAAGATTGCTCCATATTACATATAACACCAGCAACATAGTAAATGTATGTTGGCCTAGAAAACAATACAGTTCAATGTTATTGCTTGAGATACAGATTCTATCCAACTATTTACGAAAAATGCTATCAATAATTTACATACAAATAAATGGTTACACATCGATCAGCAACGAGGTTGGAGTGGCCTACCCACGTAATAGGCCTACACCAACGTTGTTAACTGTCGTACTAAACAAGCAAATGAAAAATGTAATACTAACACAACTGAAATGTTTATTAGGCTGTTAACATTATTAAGAAAATTATACCGTAATGCACCCGTTCTTTGTCTTTGGATCTTTTGAATAAATGGATCAATAAATGATGAATCGCAATGATCGCAAGCAGAGGAACGTGAGAGTCTAAAAATCCCTTTATCACTTTTAGTGATAAAAATTCACCACGGTGCCTAAAAAACATCAACGTCATTCATGTTAAGTAGAAGGAAAAACCTCGGACACGAGAAGTTAAAGAAGCCGTGCACTAGGCTCTCTCGAATGCCGGGCCAAAACAACATTTGTTTCTCTACGACTCCTTTCAGCTGCCCACCCCTCCTTCTCCAGCAAAAAATAACAACATAAAACGGCTAATGAAACGCTTGAGGTGGCGTTTTGAAAAGAGAAAACTTAAAAAATGTTAGTACATGCCATGAAGATAATTATGAGCCTTTGATTGATATCCAGTCATTTTTTGCGGAGACACATTCCTGTTCCCCACTTGTATCGGAGTGAACGAAGATATCTACTTCTGGGCCCCTTGAATCGAGGGACCCGTCCACAGTGCGCTTAGCAGCTGCAATAGATGTAAGGGATGAAATAGAGTCAGAGCAGACATCAGCTTTAGGGAGCCCAGCCTATTCTAGCCATTGCAATGCGATGATAATGGCTTCCATCTCAGCAGCAAATATAGATAAATCATCAGTAGTTCGTTTTTTAATATATATCTCAGATTCAGGAACATACATCCCAATTCTAGTCTTACCCTCAGAATCCTTTGATAATAATAATAATAATAATAATAATAGATTCAATTTATATAGCGCTTTTCTCACACTCAAAGCGCTTTACATAGGGGCAAAAAAATAGATAAACAAAAAAAAAGTTTGAGTTGATGGGGCTAGGGATAGTGAGTGATCTAGTGGTAGGCAGAGGAGAAGAGATGAGTCTTGAGGCGGGACTGGAAGATGGTGAGGGACTCGGAGTCACAAATATGTCCGGGGAGGGAGTTCCAGAGCCTGGGAGATGTCCTGGAGAAGGCTCTGTCACCAAGGCTGTGGAGTTTTGATGTGTGGGTGGAGAGGAGACCGGCTGAGGAGGATCTGAGGGCCCGGGGGGGTTGGTAGAGGGAGATAAGGTCAGAGAGATATGGGGGGGCCATATGGTGGAGGGTTTGTAGGTGAGGACCAGGAGTTTGTAGTGGATCCGATGTGAGATGGGGAGCCAGTGGAGATTCTTCAGGACTGGGGTGATGTGGTGCCACACTTTAGTGTGAGTGAGGAGACGGGCTGCTGCGTTCTGGACCAGTTGGAGTCTGTTGATGGAGGTGGTGGAGATGCCGGCGAGGAGTGAATTGCAATAATCAAGGCGGGAGGAGATGAAGGCATGGATGAGTCTTCCTGCAGCGTGGGGTGTGAGGGAGGATCTGATCTTTGCAATATTACGGAGGTGATAGAAGGAGGTTTTGACAGTGTGGCGGATGTGGGGTTCAAGGGAGAGGGTGGAATCAGAGATTACGCCAAGGTTGCGGGCCTGGGGGGAGGGGGAGACCGTGGTGCCGTCGATAGTGAGTGTGGGGGGGGTGTGCGAGTTTACTGAGGGTGGATTTGGAGCCAATGAGGAGGAGTTCAGTTTTGTTGCTGTTAAGTTTCAGGAAGTTATTTTGCATCCAGAGAGTGAGTGAAGATAGGCAGGATTCAATGTGGGAGAGGGGGGGGGTTGTGGGGGGATTTGGTGCTGAGGTAAATCTGGGTGTCGTCGGCGTAGCAGTGGAAGACCATGGAGAAATGGCGGAGTAACTGACCAAGGGGGAGGAGGTAAATGATGAAGAGGAGGGGGCCAAGTACAGAACCTTGGGGAACGCCTTGTGTGAAGGTGGCTGTGGCAGATGTGTGGTTGTGGAGGGAGATGAAGTGAGATCTGTCGATGAGGTAGATCTCAGGATCTCAGAGATAGGAGTGAAGCCAGCTGAGTGCATTTCCTTCGATTCCGAGGTTGATGAGTCTGGTGAGCAGGATGGTGTGGTTTACAGTATCGAAGGCTGCGCTCGGGTCAAGGAGGATGAGGAAGTTGAGGGAACCAGAGTTGGCAGAGGTGAGGTGGTCATTGAGGACTTTGAGGAGAACGGTTTCTGTGCTGTGGAGGGGGGGGGAAGCCAGATTGGAGGGGTTCAAAAAGGTTATTGGCGTTGAGATGGGATTGGAGTTGTGTGGTGACGATGCGTTCAAGGGTTTTGGAGAGGAAGGAGAGGTTGGAGATTGGGCGGTAGTTACAGGGAGGAGGGGTCGAGACCAGGTTTCTTGAGGGTGGGGGCGACAGCAGCAGATTTGAAGGCAGAGGGGACAGTTCCATGGGACAGTGAGGAGTTGAAGAGCTTAGTGAGGTAAGGGCAGAGAACAGGGAGGCAGGACTTGAGCAGGGGATTGGGGAGGGGGTCAAGGGAGCAGGTAGGTTTGGAGGAGCCTATAAGTTTGGAGAGTGCAGGAGGGATAACCAGGTCAAAGTGGGTGAGACGGCAATGGGGAGGAGGTGTTGGGAGGTCCAGAGAGATGGGTAGGGGAGGGGCCATTGAGTGTGCAGGGGGGTTATGTACAGGGAATAGTGAATGGTTGATTGCAGTGATTTTGTCGGCGAAGAACTGGAGGAATGAGTGGCAGAGATCTGGGGTGGAGGTGGAGAGGGTGCTGGTCCGCGGTTTGAGGAGGTTGCTCACTGTGGAGAAGAGGGTTCTGGGGTTTTGACAGGGGTCAGAAAAGATGGCGGAGAGGTATGCAGACTTGGCGGCGATGAGGGCGTCTTTGTAAGCAGTGAGGTGGAGTTTGTAGGCTTGTTGGTGGACTGTGAGTGAGGTTTTTTTGGAGAGTCGTTCGAGTTGGCGGCCGGTTTGTTTCAATTTGCGGAGTGCAGGTGTGAACCAGGGTGAGGAGGTATTAAAGGAGACAGTTTTGGTTTTGAGGGGGGCCAGGGTGTTGAGGGAATACTGGGATCAAAACGGGAATACTGAATAATCCAGTTGCTTGTTTTGTTTGTGTGATATTTAGATAAAACCACAATTCCGGGAAAAGGGCACGTGGTTTTAAAAAAATACATATAAAGACGTTTCAAACTTTCCATTGAGTCTCGCATTCTACAATGGCCAGCTTTATTGTTTTCCGTGCATGGGAGCCGGCGACTTAGTCTGCGAGTAGACGATATGACCGTGAAGAAGATCGCCATTATATTCCAGGTGGCTGTTTACTAGAAACCAAGCTGGTCATAAAACATTAAAATACATCTAATTGACAAGTAGCCTACATATTGTACAATAGGCTACATAGAAGAAGAAAGAAACTAGATTTCCTCTTCGAAGGTTGTGCTCCACACAGAACCTCCTCACCGTCATAACGGAGCACTTCGGTGCACCAGATTGCTTTAGAGCGCTACTGATCTCGTCGTGTTTCTTTCCATTGTCAAATAGTTCACGGATAAAATCCCCATATGGTTCAAGTGCGGCCATAACTAAGGCTAAATATAATTGGACAGTCTATTGCTGGTTTAGGTGGTAGGCTCTTTTTTCTTCGCTCGCTGCGTTCTGCCTTCTGGTGTAGCCTATAAATGTATCTAGGCTATTTTTGTTTTTCTGTTTCGGGTTTAAAAAACCAACAAACAAAACAAAAAAACAAATGAAATGCCGTTTATTTGTTTATTCCTTTTGCCCTTTTTCCGTTTCAAAACCAAATCAGAAAAACCAAAGAACGACTGTTATTCGGTTTTAAATCGGAATATCCAAAGAACGAACCATACACGGATTGAATCGAAGACGAAATTGTTGTTGTTGTGTTTGAAACTGGCGTGAGGGTTCTTCTTCTTATTGTACAGTTCTGGCAGGGCGGGAGGGTTGCTGGGAAAGCGGAGACGTTTGCATGGACGTCATGACGTTGCTCACGCCGGCTCCATGGCTGGCTCTGGCCGGTGTGAAACCAACTGGTTCTTAACTGGGATAAGGCTGGAACCTGTTTGGAACTGGCCCTAGCACCAGCCCGGAACTGGCTCTTGGTTCTTTTTGGTGTGAAAGCCCCATCAGAGGAAAAGTACCCCAACATGAGGAAATGTGCTACCTCCTTGAATGCTTTATTCGGCTCCACTTATTTATGTGAGTCAGCCTTTTCCCACATGAAGATCATTAAGTCTAATTACCGTTCCACCATAAATGATGATCATTTGGAAGTGTGCTTGAGGCTGGCTGTCAGCAGATACTGTCCGGACTATGCATCCCTGGCTGATTCCATTCAGTGCAAGTCCTCAGAATAAGGTAATTACAAAAAAATGTACATAGTTAATTGTGTTGTGTTGTGCAATATGGGCTCATGCTGTAACATACATTGTACATATAAAGAATTCTCAATATATTCATGAATAAATATGCTTAGCATTTTTGTAGTGTGACGGCAAGTGACTCCTGCTCCTCCCAGCCTGATTCTTCGCCAGGTTGTAACAGTAGTAAGTAGATCATTTTGACTTAGTCATTTTATAAGTAGCTTGCATGCTGAAAAAGTGTGAGCACCCCTGGTGTAGGCCTATTACAAATATTTATGTGGGTAGGCTACTCCAACCTCGTTGCTGATCGATATGTAACCATTTATTTGTATAGGCCTATAAATTATTGATAGCATTTTTCGTAAATAGTGGGATGGAATCTGTTTCTTAAGCAATAACATTGTTTTCTAAGCCAACATACATTAACTATGTTGTTGGTATTATGTTATGTGGAGCAATCTTTCATATTTATGAAGTTAACTTATACTTCCATGGTCGGTAAACAATGCGACTCTGATCGCTCAGACCTCTTGCTTATGATGCTACAATGCTAACAATGCTAAAGAACAAGAATATTTCTGCATCTGGTACTTCATGAACTAGGGTGTGGCTAGGCTCCCATGATTCGGAAGCATATCTCTCCTTGATGTTGCCCTGCGCCATTGACAGTTTACATAGGAATGAATGGGCGCCATTTTGGAATCCGGTGTCCATTCTATAATATGACCATGGTTGCCCGCCATGGACTTTTTTTAAAAAATCTTTATTAAATACAAACAAGAACAAGCAAACAGTCATTAATACAGAAAATACATTGATCAAGAGCAGAGCCAGGGCGAGTTTCAAATAAATACATAAAAAATAGAGCATAACTGAATGGATTTAGCGGCTTTCTTATTTTTTGAGTCATAGATGGTTCTGATGTACTGCTCTGGTGCCCTACCAAAAGCAATAAAAGAAGGTTTAGAGTTACTAAATTTGGCTTTGTGAATATGATATTTCCCTAAAATTATCAACAAATTAATCAGGTATATTTCTTTGTTTTTTACTTTTGTTGTCATGGAAACCAAACAGTACATCTTTCCACAACAAAGAAAAATCAGAGACAAGTTTATCAGTAAATTATCGAGATAGATCTTTCCAGAAAGTGGTGGTGTAGGGACATTGCCAGAACAGGTGCAACATTGTTTCTGTACGTAATCCACAAAAAGAAAAGTTAACACATATGTCAC
Source organism: Gadus morhua (assembly GCF_902167405.1). Taxonomy (NCBI): domain Eukaryota; kingdom Metazoa; phylum Chordata; class Actinopteri; order Gadiformes; family Gadidae; genus Gadus; species Gadus morhua. The sequence goes on from NC_044070.1 coordinate 626,201, forward strand.
GCTTAAACCCAAGGAGATATTGCTTAGCAGCATAATAATACCTATAATGATTTTGAAAGAGACTTCTCTTAATTTATTCGTAGGGTGTTATTTGTAAGGAAGGTTCCAAATATTTCCCCAATTCAAGTTGTCAACAAAATTAGACCAATAGAGAACAGCATTAGGGGTACTGGTGACATCTCTCTGGAATAAAGAGCGAATGTTGAAGAGCAATTGTCCCTATTGGTTGTTTGCATTCCTCCGTCAGGCAACGTCACACTCGCATCTGTGGCCATAGCAGTGTGTGTCCACAAAATTGAATGCGCATCCCCTGACTCACCTGTTCTCATCCTCGGGGATTTTAATTTACCAACAAATTGACCTCTGTTATGGTAATGTGAAGATTGCATACAAGGCAATTAGAAAACCTCCTCTCAGTACTGCGGACCATAACTGTTAAACAGAGCTTGACTGCTAGATATACCTACGAAACGTTCTATCAACTTGGGAGGACAAATAACACAACTGCATTCAAGTTCTGAGAAAACACACAAGATTTATTTTGTGCAGGTGCATCAGCTTATATAGGCAGTCACATGACACACACACCTGAAATGAGTCATCAAGAATTGGGAGCACAATCAGTTGGCAATTCATCAAATAACACCCCCACTTGATCACACATTATTGACAAGCATAAATCATAAAACAAAACAAAACAAAAACAAACACACATGGAAACCAACTGAACTTAACTGGCTATACTCCAAACAGGAACATGGAAAAAGTCAGTAGCTTTGCTTTAGTAGCTGGTTTTGTCATCAGGTCAGCTACCATCTGGTTTGTTGGGCAATACTCCAAACATACTTTACAGTCATTAACAGTTGACCTCACAAAATGGTATTTGATATCAATATGCTTACATCGCTGTCTGCTTACTGGATTCTTGGCTAATGCAATTGTACCTTGGTTATCTTCAAAAATCGTAGGTACATCATACAGACAGTCATCAAGATGTTCAAGCAGTTGAGATAAGTAAAGACACTCTTGTGTGGTGGCGGCCAATGCCATATACTCTGCCTCACAAGTTGACAGTGCTACAGTTGGCTGCTTCTTAGTCTTCCAGGAAATCAGAGGACCATTTTCACTCAGACTAACACAATAACCAGTTGTACTGCGTCGGTCAGTTGCATCACCTGCCCAATCTGCATCACTGTAAGCAAACAACCTTAGCCCATCACATTTTCTGTAACACAACATTTTGTCATTTGTGCCCTTCAAATATTTCAGTACATGTTTAACAGTTGTCCACTGCTCTTCTGTCGGCTCACTGAAATGCTGTGACAGTTTGCTTACAACAAAACTCAGATCAGGTCTGGTGCATGAGGTTAGGTAGATAAGGCTACCCACTGCCTCTCTGTACTTGCTGGGGTCATCTAGCTTATCATCATCATCAGTGTAATACAGTTTTAGTTCACAAGGTGTCGACCTGGGTTTACAATCCTGCATATCGAACCTGTCAAGTAGCTTGTCAACATAACTCTGCTGTGACATGGTCACACATCCACTGGTTAAAAGTGATACCAAGAAAATTCTTCAGTCTGCCCAAATCTTTCATCTGGAACTTAACAGTAAGCATCTCTTTAACTGCTTTTAAAGCTCTCTCATCACTGGCTGCAATAACCAGGTCATCAACCCAGATCAGTATGATCACCTTGTCATGTTCGGTTTCTCTAACATAAACACAGTAATCGGCTGGGTTCTGTTCAAACATGTTTTCACATAGATAGTCATGCAACATTTTGTTCCAGTTTCGACCTGATTGTTTAAGCCCATATAGTGACTTCTCTAGTCTACACACCAACTCCTCTGGCTGTTCCATGTAAATCTCACAATCAATTGGTGCATGTAGGTAGGCAGTTTTAACATCCATCTGATGTAGGATCAGATCCTCTTGGGCAGCTTTCTGCATCAAAACTCTCACACTAGTTAGGTCAGCAGTAGGAGAAAACGTTTCTCCATAGTCTACACCAGTGGTTCCCAAACTGTGGTACGCGTACCCCCAGGGGTACGCCACGTGACACAGGGGGTACGCGAAAAAATGCGAAAGAAAAAAAATAAAAAACATCGTTTGTAAAGAGTGTCATTACATGTTTAAACCGGCGGATTAATAAACGCCTGTTCACTCACTGTCATGCATAGACATGTATAGGCTACCCTCTGGTGGTCAGTGAATTAATTGCACTGCCGAAACAAACACGTTGCCCGCCGCCCGGCTAACCGCCGTAAATGGATAAATGGCTAAAAAGGATAAATTGCCCTTCCAGAGGGACATCCACTGCTGCCACCAGTCAGCTAACAGTCGAAGGTGCACTTTCCAGCGACAACAACCCACATTATTCGTCACCTTCAACGTCGTCTACCTTTGACCGGGATGCTAGCGATGCACCTGTGGCTGGTCACGCTGAGAGCATAGCCACGGACAGTGGTGAGGAGTCCGATGCAGAGCCTCCTGATGCGGGAAAGCATGCAGCGACGGGCAAAGGAACAACCTCGTCAAAAAGGCGAAAATATGATGAAAACTATATTGCTTTGGGGTTCACTAAGATTAATACTGGTGGATTTACTCGGCCACAGTGTGTTATATGTGCAAAAGTACTGTCTCACAACTCAATGAAACCGTCACTGTTGCGCAGACATTTAGAAACAAAACATGCTAATTTGAGAAATAAGCCACGGGAGTTTTTTGAGCGAGAATTGAGAGGACTTTCTACCAGTAAGACTTGCATACGGAAGACAGATACCGTTAATAGGAGCGGGCTACAAGCATCTTACATGGTGAGTTACAGAGTGGCTAAAACTGGCAAACCACACACTATTGTCGAGGACATAATTGTCCCTGCTGCCATGGATATGGTCGGGACGATGCTGGGGGAAAAAGCCAAAAAAACTATACAGACCATGCCTTCATTCAATAACACTGTTTCTCGGAGAATCAGTGACATGGCCGAGGACGTGTTAAAACAACTACTACGTCGTGTACGAGCCAGTGAATTTTACGCGCTACAGCTGGATGAGTCGACAGATGTAGCCGGCCTGGCACATGTCCTGGTATATGTGCGATACATTCATGAAGGGACAATTAAGGAGGACATGCTTTTCTGCAAATCTCTGGAAAAAAGGGCAACTGGAGAGGACATTTTCAAAATGCTGGACACCTTTGTGACATCAAACGGACTTATGTGGACACAATGTGTTGGTATCTGTACCGATGGCGCACGGGCCATGTCCGGGAGACACAGCGGAGTAGTAACGCGCGTGCAAGCGGTTGCTCCTGATGCCACTTGGATTCACTGCAGCATCCACCGAGAGGCTCTTGCTGTCAAGGGAATGTCTGCCAGTCTGAAAAATGTTTTGGACACAACAGTGAAAATGGTGAACTTTGTGAAGGCCAGGCCCCTGAACTCTCGCATTTTTTCTGCATTATGCAGTGAAATGGGCAGCGATCATGAGACGTTGCTACTTCATACAGAGGTGCGCTGGTTATCAAGAGGCAAAGTATTAACACGTTTCTTTGAACTCAAAGATGAACTTAAGATTTTCTTCAGTGATCACAACTTTCATTTGTCTGAGCATCTGCACGATGAAAAGTTTCTTACACGCCTGGGTTATCTGTCCGATATTTTTTCTCGTCTGAACGAACTTAATCTTGGATTACAAGGGGTTTCAGCAACCATATTCAACGTGCGAGATAAAATTGAAGCCATGATAAAAAAGTTGAACCTCTGGTTAATCTGCACGGAGAACAACAACACAGAGGTCTTTCCCACGTTGCATGAATTTTTATGTGCAAATGAACTCTGCCTGACAGACAGCATGAAACACAAGATAACCGCGCACCTCCGTGAGCTGGCTGCACAGCTGCGCAGGTATTTCCCCGAATCTGACAGCTCAGACAGTTGGATTTACAGATGTCATCCGTTTACAGATGTGCCTGCTTTCTTATCAACATCTGAACAGGAAAGTCTCATTGAGATCACAACAGATGGTTCCCTGAAAATGGAATTTAATCAGAAGCCACTGTCGGATTTCTGGATCGGACTGTGCACAGAATACCCCGTGCTGGCCAAACGCGCTGTTAAGACTTTGATGCCCTTTGCCACCACGTACATGTGTGAGAGTGGATTCTCAGCTCTGACAAGTATGAAAACAAAATACAGAGCAAGACTTTGTGTGGAGGACAATTTAAGACTCAGACTTTCTCAAATTCAGCCAGATATTGCAGACCTATGCGCATCCTCTCATGCACACCCTTCTCATTAAAGCTGCGGTGAGTTTGTAATTTAGTTTCAAGCGGTTTATAATTGAATACGTTCTAGAAATGTAGAAATGTTTGGTAGATTACTTTTTTCAAAAGTGAACTGGTGTTGCACACTAAAAATGCTGGTAAGAATTGATCCATTTGGTGAAAAATAAAATAATATAGAAATGTATAGAAATATGTGTGTGTGTGTGTGTGTGTGTGTGTGTGTGTGTGTGTGTGTGTGTCTGTGTGTCTGTGTGTGTGTGTGTGTGTGTGCGTGCGTGCGTGCGTGCGTGCGTGCGCGTGGTGATGGTGGTGGGGGGACTTACAGACAGGTTTTTTGTGTGTGCGGTAGTAGGGGGTACATGGCTGGAGGTCAGATGTCTAAAGGGGTACGTGGCTGTGAAAAGTTTGGGAACCACTGGTCTACACCCATCTGTTGACTGTATCCCTTGGCTACATAGCGGGCCTTGTACTTGTCAGATCCATCAACATTGGTTTTGACAGTATACACCCATCTACCCCCCACTGCTTTCTTGCCCACAGGTAAGGTGGTCAGAGTAAATGTTTTGTTATCCCTCAGTGCCTTCATCTCCTCATCCATTGCATCTACCCACTCTCTTGAGTTGGATAAAGTCACAGCATCTCTGAACGTCTGAGGTACATTACAAACCATCCTGTAGCAATAATCAATGTTGATCTGAACCTGATCACTATCTATCCCATAGAAGTCTGGCCTCCGCCTCTCTCTAGCAGGGTATCTCCGTGGAGACTGGGATTCTGGCTTGACCTCACCTGTCTGTAGGCCTATCTGGCTTGGACCTGGCCTAGCCTCTGGGATGTCGGGGTCAGGTCTGGTTGCGCTAGACTGCACACCACTGTCATCGTCTGACATGCAATCAGTCTGCGGTCCCTCAACACAGGACATGAACCTCACCAGTCTGTGCTTCATCACCTTCCTGCTGTCAGGGTAGTAGACCATATAGGCTGGACTGTTCTTATCATAACCAACAAAGATGCCTTTGTCAGACCTTGACTCTAGCTTCTTCCTGTCCTGCCTATAGGCGTAACACACAGTACCAAACTTCTGCATCCTGGAGACATTAGGTCTCCTTCCTGTCAGCATAAAGTAAGGTGTCTCTCTGGTGCGGTTGTTAAAACATCTATTCCTCACCACTGCTGCTGTCTGGACCGCATACGGCCATAGCTCCTTGGCTAACTGGCTCTCCAAGAGCATACATCTAGCCATGTCAAAAAGGGTTCTCCAGTTACGCTCTGCGGTGCCATTCTGGTGTGGTGAGTATGTTGCTGATGTTTCATGTCTGATTCTATTTCTACGCAGTAGGGCTTGGTAACCCTGCCCTGTGAACTCAGTACCATTGTCAGACCTGATACACTTCACTTTCCCATATGGGGCTGTGTCGGCTAGAAACCTCTCTGGCTTCTACAGTGTCACTCTTGTGCTTTAGACAGTACACAAACACTGCACCTGAATAGTCATCAGTAAAGGAAACTACATACCTATACCCTTCCTTGGACTCTGGGTCAATGGGGCCTGCCAAGTCAGTGTGAACCAGCTCTAAGGCTGATTTGGCCCTCACATCAGGCTTCCTGTTCCTGCTCTGAGTGAACTTGCCCTGAGTACACACTTCACATGTAATGGATTTGGACGCTTTACCCCTGATTGACATTCCATTCACAACAGCTCATACATTTATCATCAGAGTCATTGTTTACTGGCACAGTAGGCAAATAAAACAGTCTGTTATGCTCATGAATGAGGAAGCTCGTACCGTCTCTGTACTGCAATACATCTTCTCCTTCCTTGAAGATCACCGTTGCCCCATTTGAAGTTGCAGCTCTCACGGAGAAGATGTCTTGGGGATACGAGGGGATGTACAGCGCCTGCTTCAGTGTGGCACTGCGGCAGCGCCCCCTACTGTCGACCAGACACACCTCGGCGTCTCCTCTGCGCTCCGCGACCCCCGTGCAGCTTGTGCCATCGGCCAGCTCCACGCAGTGAGTCTCGGACTGGAATCGGTCATCGAAGCTCTTGAACTTTGCCAAGTCAGTGATGATATGCGATGTCGCACCGGTGTCCACCATCAGGCCCTTTCTGGTGACACAGCTTCCTGGCTCACTGGTCACAAGCTTGAACGCGAAGGTGCTGTCATCCGTCTCCTCGTACACTCCGCGAGCGTTGTCCTGCTGCCGCTGTCGCCATCCTCCTCGCCGTGCGGTATTCTCGCCCTGGCTGTACCACTGTTGACCACGCTGACAGTCTCTTACCTTGTGACCTCTCTGGCCACAACGGAAACACACAATGTCCCCGCGACGAACGAACACCCTCTGATGAGAATCTGTATCTCTCATGAAGAACCCCAATTTCGCTGTTTGTACAATGACAATAAAGTCTGAAATCTGAATATTGTCAGACAAAGCCAAGGGATCGGTTCTGTCCCGTAAAACCCTTGTCTCTGGAGAGACGCCTGTACGAGAAGTGCGCCGGGGTCCACGGGAACACCCACAAATGGTGACGCCATTGTCAGAGGAGGGGCTAGGAAGCTGCGCACGCCGATTTAACTAGCCGATCTCCGGCTAGACTAAGCCGAAAAACTGCTCCCGACCAGGTTTGGTTGCGAGCATAAGTCACCATGGTGATACAGCGACGCTAAAAGAGATCGACTTTCGTGGTACAACTAACCCAGGCTTGGAGCTCAACATACCTCGCTAACCCTCTAAGCGAGCTTCGTGGTACAGGGCCCAGGTCGGTTCAACCTTGTTGAGACATAACAATGGCAGAATGTTGGAGATAACACCTTGTATCAGTATGAGAGGCCCTGGCCTGTTCCTAGACTAGAAATGTGAACAAAAGAGAGACACTAAAATACACCAACATTCTACATTCCTCCCTCTTGATCATACTAAACGTAGTTTAAAGCTCACCCAAAAAAAAGAGAATTCAGTGTATCTACTGGTAAACCATTAACAATTAACTAAATCAATGAAAGAAAGCATAAAAGGCAATAGACAAGTAAATTCAAAACATACACAAGTAAACCGGGTGTAGGCTACTATAATAAAGAAAATAACAAACTCATTAGGTTACTCATGATTAAACCAAAACATACAAAATTTAAAGAATCAAGAAAGTCAACTGTCCAGACACCTCCCTCTGCTTGGCACAACAACATCACAGACAATACTGCATGTCCGTGTCTCCTGGATCTCCCAGGTACGATGAAACATGAAACAAAGAAAAAGTGCAGTATTAGTCATGGGGGAGGCATTGTCACAGTCTCCAACAGTAATAATAATCAACTATGGTTTGTAATTGTCTTAATGATTCGATAAACAATGAAAAATGATCATACAAAAATAAATCGCTTGATTCGAAAATGGTTATATCAGTAATCAGTCATCATAGTTCTCAATAAACCTTGTGTGAATGAATGAATGAGTGAACCTTTGTTCAAAAATAAAACAAAACAAACAAATGTTCTAAAGCTGAGCAGTTGTGTCAAGAAGGAACCAACATGAATTATCACTTAGATAGGCGGTGACAAAATCCTAGCATCTTTCGAAGACTAACCTCTCGTGAAAATAAAGGAATGAAAATAAAAAACACTCCCTACTCTTCACCCCGTATCAGTTAGTTTGCGTGCCAAATCTAGCGAATCTAATAAATCGGTGTTATTGTTGGTTTCCGACACTGAATCGCATATGCGGCTGAGTTCTTCAACACTCTTTGCCTGTAACTTCTTCAATAGTTCCCTCATTTTGTCTGAGCGGTTTTCTTCCCCTACTCTCTCGTTGGAGCGGTCACGGTACATCTTTCGAGGCGCTTTACATTCTCTCTACCAGTGTCCAATTTGTCCGCAGTTGTGGCATGGTCGAGGTTCTCTCTGCCTGTCGGACTGAATGAATCGTTCTCTATCCCTGTTGGACTGGGGGAATCTTTCTCGGTCCCTGGCTATTTCCTTCTTCTCGTCAGCCAGGAATCGAATCCTGACTTCTCATCTCGATCCACCTTTTCTCCGACTTCCTTGATCTCTGCCATTGTGCAGCTACGGTTGTCCCAGCTGGGAAGCCTTGTCTTCACTCCCCTTCGGATCTCCGGCAGTACCTGCTGGAGATACATGGTCTTCAAAGGCAAGTCCTGTGACTGGTCGATGTTGTCCATATCATATTCAGTTTGGCCTGAGTACAGCAAATAACATTCGAAGAAGCGCTTATTGAACTGGTCCAGACCCTCGTCTTCCTTCTGCATACGACGAGTGATTGTTGTCCAGTTGACTTGTGCCCTGGAGTGTTTTTGGATCCACGCCTTTATGGCCTCCCATCCCTTTCCTGGTCTCATTCCGTCTTCTCCTATGGCATCTTCCACATCGTATCGAATCTTGGTGCGCTCAGTGCCGCTCAGGTGTTTGAACAATATAGCAAGGCCATCGTAGGGGTGGAGTTCGTACAGAAGCATCAGTTGTTTCAATTTCATCCATGGCTGTAGGCCTGCTCTCCTCGGGTGGTCGATTTCCGCACTCCATCTTTCGATGTCCTTCGGGCTGGAGGGTTCATAGAGGATTGTGCGTCCCTCCACGCTTTCTATCTTCTTCAAGGGCCTGAGGTTAACTATTTCGTCTTTCTCATCTGTGGTCTTCATGTGTGGTTGTATGTTGTCATCAAATCCTCCAATGCGTGATTCATTCTTAGTCACTGCTCCAGGACTCACCGCGGGGGGTTGTTGTATTGGGGGGTTCGGAAGTAGAAATTGTTGTGGGAGGAAGGAATGTGGTGGGACAGGGGAGAATTGGGGAAATTGTTGTGAAACACACAGTGTGTTGAACAGGGGGAAATTGTTGTGGGGACAACTGTTGTGGGGAAAATTGTTGTGGGATCTGGATCGCATCATGATTAGCATAGTCAGGTGGGGCAGATGGATTTCCCTTTCGTGGCACGTGGGGAGTACTGCAGATGACCGGTTACTCGCCTATAAAGCTGTTGATGTCTGAAAGAACACTGTGTCTCGACTCTTGTAAATCACCAGATGGCGTCGATGGCTGCATCGGGAAGATGTATTCCCCATCTGGGCCACACGATGGCAGTGTGGGGTACATGCGACCATAGGCTCCTCCCAAGGTTCCTCCTCTTTTGCCTTGGTCACTCCCCTCAGAGGGCCCTGAGTCGAGGGGGTGGGCCGCTATCACTCCTTGTCTGACCAGCGTCGTGTGTAGGTCTGTCAACTTCCTCTGCTCTTTGTTCAGAGTCGCTTCATCCTTTAACAAACGAATTTCGTCGGCAAGCAGTTTGATTTGCTCTCTATTTTTTTTCAGAGCAGGTGTCTTTTCCTATTCATCTTTTTTTGCTGCTGACATGCTTAATAAAGTAGCGCTTACACTGAGACCATAGTGAAAACCCGATTGGTTCATTTCGTCTAGTCTTCTTTATCCAGTCTTTGAAAACCATCCAGATCGATTCCTTTGGCCAGCGTTTAGTTTGGGGATCAGTCGTTATCGCATATGTTATGCAAAGTTTTTCTTCGGTTCCTTGCAAATCATGTCTGTCGTTGAAGAATCTAGACAGTGTCTCGCTAATTGAATAAATATCAATATCTCTTACCTCCAATTCAAAATAATCTTGTTCAATTGGTTCAGACTAGAGCTGTCAGTTAAACGCGTTATTAACGGCGTTAACGCAAACCAATTTTAACGGCGTTAAAAAAAAATTATCGCGCGATTAACGCAATTATTTTATTTAAAAAAATAAACCCTCTTACCCTCAGGCCGCAGACACAGAGCCCCTACAGTGAATGGTTGAACCCCTTGTAGTATTCCCCGAAAGATGGTTTCACACTTGACTGATGGTTTTAAGATTTATTTAAAAATCCCCAAATCCAACGCAAGAGCTGGTTACAAAACCCATAAACAATAAATCGTTAGCTTACTTTACATTCGGTTTTCACAATCTTTTCATCAAATTAAGATTAGGGCCCGACCGATTCATCGGCCTGCCTATTTTAATCGGCCGATTATAGCATTTTTGAAAATAATCAACATCTGCCAAAAAGACGCCGATTATAACCGATTTTTTTAATATATTTTTTTTAGAAATGTTATTTCTCTTAGTATCCTGCAGATTGCGCTCCTACTCTAGCCTGGTTCTACCAGACTCTCGTACTTCACTTCATTTAATTTCATTTGTACAGAGAGTCTGGACCTAATCAATTGACAAACGTTAACTCACTTGAAGGCGGGTCTGTTGAAGTTTAAAATGATTGGATCTGCCCAGTGCCACTCTGGATCTGCCATAACCAATCGCTAACGTTTGGTTGTGACGTATGTCATGCGCCGGGAATCACGCGCAGGTTGTACACAAACCAAACACCTTGCGCGTCTGCACGAAAATGTCCGTCAACGACAGCTGCAGGTTTTGTTCGTCAAATTTAATTTATCAGGGAAAAATTGCACATTGTAAATCAATATTTTATAGTAAGGCCAGAGATGATGTATGCAGTCAACTTTCGAAGCTGGGTCTAATCGTTGACAACACGCCATCGTCATTGTTCTCAGACACGCCCTCTGTACGCTGATTGGGCGCCGCTGTGGCGGCCCCAGAAAACCAAATTACATACAGCAGGTCCAGACCTAGTACTGAAGGGAAATTCAAATTGAGCGGAAGTACTTAGGCGGGCGGAGCCAGGCTACTCCTACTCGCCTTGCTAACTAACAACTTTAGCTGGAGTAAAAAAGAGGAGATTGAATTTTACCGTACAACATGAAAGCACGCTCGCTCAGGCAGCTGCGCGCTCACCTCACCAATGTACACAAGACGCGTTGTTTGAGCATGTTGTGCCTGTTTTTCTTTAGGTCCCAGGCCATGTTAATTTGTTATACTGTAGACTCTAACGGTGAGACCATACTGCTCAGCACGCACGTGTTAGTCACTGCTCACGAGCGCAGCACATTGGGAGTTAGTTATTTATTTTACATTTTACATTACACTCATTTTTGACTGTAAATGTATTCTAAAATACTCAAAGGTTCTGCATTCAATTCACATATTCGTCAAAAGTGGTTAAAGTTTATTTAAGGTATCACGTTTTATATGCTTTTTTTTGTTTTGTTCTTAATCGGCCGATTAAATCGTAATCGTAATTTTTCTCTGAAAATAATCGGCATCGGCACTCAAAAATCAATATCGGTCGGGCCCTAATTAAGATAGCATCAATTCAACTTAACAGGTGCCAATAAAGTTATCATAAACGAAATTAAACATAATCCACCTTTTTATATCACAGTATTACAGTATTACTAACCTTGTGCCTCTTCGGAGGGTGCTAAATATCTTTAACCGTCGGCATATCTGCAGTTATATTGCCGCTTTCACAGAATCTCCCTTCAACTTATTATTGCAGTCTTAACCCTGCAGGATAACAGGAAATACAGAAACGCACGCTTCAAAATAAAAGCCTTGGTCTAATAAAACAGGAAGTAAGACAGTAAAAGCTTAGACCATGCACAAATACGTTATGAAGCAACAAAAATATACTGCTTAACAGGGCTTTCTCTTGTTTAAAGCAAAAACACGATTTGGGTTAGTTACACCAAAATTATGAATGTCTCATTAAATAATGTACAGCATTAATAATTTTCACACAAGGAATGAAACTGTCTTTTCACAGTAATTAGCTTAAGAAGCTTCTAACAACAGAACTAGCTTCTGCACAGGCCGTTCAAACATGGACAATTTCCCAAAGCGCTCTCCTTTATTATTCAGTCTCTTATCTCCAACTGAGATCTTCACTCTCCTTACGAGTCAATCCTTACCACTGACAGTCTCCAAGACCCTTGCAAGTCTCCATTCACCTCTAGGCTATAGCTCATCAATGTCCATAACAACATCACCCACTTGAAGATTTCTCTTTGGCACATGCCAACGCTGCCTTGAAGTAATGTCGTGAAGATATTCCCGTTTCCAGCGCTCCAGAACTGCTCAGCCAGATGCTGTACACGGCGCCATCTTTTTACTCCATACAAGTCTTCTTTGGGGAAGTTGCCGGGTGGAGGCAGTGCTGTGCTGGATATCATCTGGACCAGATGATTAGGGGTAAGAGGTTCCAAGTTGTCAGGACTGTTTAAGTTATCCACAATGAGAGGTCGACTGTCGACTATGACCATGGCTTCTTATGGTAGAGTCCGTAGTGAAGCATCGTTAAGTCTCTCCTTGGAAAGTGAAAGAGTGGCATTCAGGACACTCCTTACAGTCTTGATCTGGTGATCCCATACACCACCTGCATGACTGGAGTGGGGTGCATTCATGACAAAGTCACACTGCTTTTGTGACAGAAACGTACTCAGTCTCTGTATGTCGAGCTCTTTTAAAGCTGCCTTGAATTCGTTCTTCGCACCAACGAAGTTTGTGCCTTGGTCGCATTGGATTTGACGGACCGCACCTCGAATAGCAATAAAGCATCTCAGACCATTTATGAAAGCATCGGTGGACATATCCTCTAACATCTCAATGTGGATGGCCAGTGAGCAGAAACAGGTGAAGAGTAGCCCGTATCGTTTATGCGGTTTCCTGCCTTCCGTAGAGGAAACCCCTTTCCGACAAAGGGGCCGAAGCAGTCCATACCGCAATACGTGAAGGGTGGGGACAGCTCTAAGCGCTCTACAGGTAAGTCACTCATTCTTTGGCCTTCTTGGGGTCTCCTCAGCCTGCGACAAGTCACACACTGGCGGATGTAAGATGATACAGCTCTGCTCATTCCAGGAATCCAGTAGCCACTGGATCTGATCTCATTCGTGGTGACGCCTTTTCCCTGATGCTTTGTCTTTTCATGGTTATGAGCTATTTTTAACTTTGTCACATGATGCTCCTTAGGAATCACGATTGGGTGCTTAAAAGAGTCAACGAGGGATGAATGTCGAAGTCTTCCTCCCACCTTGAGGGACCATCATCCTGTATTTCTTCCACATCACCTCTCTCAATGATTTCTTTCATATATGTTGTGTAGTCCTTCTTGTATTTCTCATCCCTGCTGAACCTCCGTTGAAGATGACTGAGCCTGATTTCCGCAAGTTTCTTATTATCTGGTGTGGCCGTTGCTTAAAGGGCAGGGGCATCTCCAGATGTCCCCGTTTGTTTTTCTTAATGCCTTATTTCAGTTTGCTCAGGAATATGAGATCTTGAGTGGTCTTGTTGTCTCCTTTGGTGTCCTTGAAGTCTGACTCCAGTACACTCAAAACATCTACAGGTGTTACTGGAGGGAGTTCCTTTAAAGTGACTCTATGACACAGGCTGGTTTCTGTTTCATCAAAGCTGGGTGTTGAGTATCCAACAATGCTCCAACCCAAATCTGTGAGGATGGCGTAGGGCTCGTAGTCTTTACCAGTAATTACTTGTCTGGGTGTTAGTGAACAATTATGCCCAATCAGGAGTCCTGCATCAAAGGTAAGGAGAGGTGGCATCTTTTCGGTGAGTGCTGTTAAGTGAGGCCATTTTCTTGCAGTTTCACATGAGGGTATGTGATCCCGATTCACAGGAATGCAGTCTCTAGTGTATGACGGAGCAAGGTTGATGTGGAAGCATGAATTGTAGCCTCTCACACGGAGCCCAGACACCCTGTCACTGTCAGTGATTGTGTTCTCTCCTAACAAAGTCGTAAGTTTAAGCTTTACAGGGTAGCCTGTAATTTATTGCTCAAATCTCTGTCAATGAAGCAGCTGTCGCTTTGAGTGTCTAATAATGCATAGACAAGCTGTTCGTCAGATGGATTTTTAACAGAAGACACCCACACAGGTACGATCATGGAAGTGATGCATGACTGACCTCCTTCAGTGACCGTGAGTGCCGTGTAGGGCTGCAACTACGAATCGATAACATCGATAAAAATCGATTACTAAATGCGTTGGCAACGAATTTGGTCGTTGATTCGTTGTGTCGCGCGATTAATAAGTTACTCGTAGGCGCAGCACTGTTTACAGCGGGGTCATCCCTATTTTCCCCGGGTCCTACGTTCCCCGGGTTCTATATTCCCCGTTTTTCCCAAAAAGGGTCCTATGTTCCCCTGTAGCCATACATACCGGGGAGCATAGTACCCTTTTTGGGAAAATCAATCAATCTTTAAAAATATTTAAACTTTGACGCGACATTCGCGTGATGACAGCCAATCGGCGTTCAACAGCGTGGCCACTGAGTGACATGTGTAACGTAACAGCCATCAGAGGTGTCAAAAGTATTCACATTCATTACTCAAGTAGAAGTATAGATACTAGCGTTTAAAAATACTTCTGTAGAAGTTGAAGTATCAACTCAAGCTTTTTACTTAAGTAAAAGTATAAAAGTACTGGTTTCAAAACTACTTAAAGCATTAAAGTAAAAGTAATGCAAGGAAAAAAAAATGCCATTAAGGACAAAAGCGTAGGTCGTGCCACAGGGGCCTATAGAATTACAATTAGCTTTTTTTGCCAAGTATGCTTACACATACAAGGAATTTGGTCTCTGCATTTATCCCATCTGTGAATTAGTGACACACACAGCACAACTCTATAGCACACTGCCCCACTTCCCCCGAAAAAACATTTTTCTAAAGGCCATCTAATGACTATAATATTAATGTTGAATAAATTGGGATGCACCTGTTTCAGACACATTTATACCCATTGAAAATGAACGCAATTAGTACAATGCAAATACATTAAAGAACCATATATGTGTACTAGGGATGGGAATCGAGAACCGGTTCTTGTTTAGAACCGGTTCCGAGTCAACCGATTCCTTGGAATCATTAACAAGCCTGCTTAACGATTCCGCTTATCGGTTCCGGTCGCGGCAAATGCGTCGTGACGTCACACACACGCTGCTTTGATTTGGTTCAGAACGCAGCAAACATGTCGCCGGCGAGGAAGAATCGCATTGTGCGTTCACACCAAACGCGACGGGGCGACAAGATCCCATACAAAGTGAACGTAGAGACGCGTATAAGGGCGAATTTTTCGCGGGAGAAAACCGGCGACAAGTTTTTGTCGTGATGACAGCCAATCAGCGTTCAACAGCGTGATAACTGAGTGACATGTGTAACGTAACAGCCAATCAGCGTTCAGCCGTCAAACTCAGTGCAGTGCAGTCCGGGTGAAATGCGGCATGGAGGAGAAAGTTATTGTTGCAGTTTGCGACTCCCGGAGCTCTATATATATAATAGTATATAATATATTATAATTGTATATATAATATCACGGCCAACAGCTCTGTCGCCTCCGGATGGCCGTAGCGTGGGGAGCTCTCATAGGGATTGGGCTTCTCGGGGTTTGTTTACCTGCATTGCTATGGTTTCCGGTCTTGTGTGTTCCAACGGTTTATTAGGTAGGCCCATCTAATAAATCTCTGTCTAATCAATGCTTCATTTTGTTTATGTCAGTTGAATTTTGTGACAAGTTGAATGCAAATGAGCACTGTTAGCATTCCAAAAGGCACAAGCTCTTACTTGGCTCAGTCTGTGTTTTTAGTTTTATGGCACATAATGATGGCATTTGGGCTTAAAAAGCCAAACATATCAGTGGTTCCCAAACTTTTCACAGCCACGTACCCCTTTAGACATCTGACCTCCAGCCATGTACCCCCTACTACCGCACACACAAAAAACCTGTCTGTAAGTCCCCCCACCACCATCACCACGCGCACGCACGCACGCACGCACGCACATACACACACACACACACACAGACACACACACAGACACACACACACACACACACACACATATTTCTATACATTTCTATATTATTTTATTTTTCACCAAATGGATCAATTCTTACCAGCATTTTTAGTGTGCAACACCAGTTCACTTTTGAAAAAAGTAATCTACCAAACATTTCTACATTTCTAGAACATATTCAATTATAAACCGCTTGAAACTAAATTACAAACTCACCGCAGCTTTAATGAGAAGGGTGTGCATGAGAGGATGCGCATAGGTCTGCAATATCTGGCTGAATTTGAGAAAGTCTGAGTCTTAAATTGTTCTCCACACAAAGTCTTGCTCTGTATTTTGTTTTCATACTTGTCAGAGCTGAGAATCCACTCTCACACATGTACGTGGTGGCAAAGGGCATCAAAGTCTTAACAGCGCGTTTGGCCAGCACGGGGTATTCTGTGCACAGTCCGATCCAGAAATCCGACAGTGGCTTCTGATTAAATTCCATTTTCAGGGAACCATCTGTTGTGATCTCAATGAGACTTTCCTGTTCAGATGTTGATAAGAAAGCAGGCACATCTGTAAACGGATGACGGATCCAACTGTCTGAGCTGTCAGATTCGGGGAAATACCTGCGCAGCTGTGCAGCCAGCTCACGGAGGTGCGCGGTTATCTTGTGTTTCATGCTGTCTGTCAGGCAGAGTTCATTTGCACATAAAAATTCATGCAACGTGGGAAAGACCTCTGTGTTGTTGTTCTCCGTGCAGTTTAACCAGAGGTTCAACTTTTTTATCATGGCTTCAATTTTATCTCGCACGTTGAATATGGTTGCTGAAACCCCTTGTAATCCAAGATTAAGTTCGTTCAGACGAGAAAAAATATCGGACAGATAACCCAGGCGTGTAAGAAACTTTTCATCGTGCAGATGCTCAGACAAATGAAAGTTGTGATCACTGAAGAAAATCTTAAGTTCATCTTTGAGTTCAAAGAAACGTGTTAATACTTTGCCTCTTGATAACCAGCGCACCTCTGTATGAAGTAGCAACGTCTCATGATCGCTGCCCATTTCACTGCATAATGCAGAAAAAATGCGAGAGTTCAGGGGCCTGGCCTTCACAAAGTTCACCATTTTCACTGTTGTGTCCAAAACATTTTTCAGACTGGCAGACATTCCCTTGACAGCAAGAGCCTCTCGGTGGATGCTGCAGTGAATCCAAGTGGCATCAGGAGCAACCGCTTGCACGCGCGTTACTACTCCGCTGTGTCTCCCGGACATGGCCCGTGCGCCATCGGTACAGATACCAACACATTGTGTCCACATAAGTCCGTTTGATGTCACAAAGGTGTCCAGCATTTTGAAAATGTCCTCTCCAGTTGCCCTTTTTTCCAGAGATTTGCAGAAAAGCATGTCCTCCTTAATTGTCCCTTCATGAATGTATCGCACATATACCAGGACATGTGCCAGGCCGGCTACATCTGTCGACTCATCCAGCTGTAGCGCGTAAAATTCACTGGCTCGTACACGACGTAGTAGTTGTTTTAACACGTCCTCGGCCATGTCACTGATTCTCCGAGAAACAGTGTTATTGAATGAAGGCATGGTCTGTATAGTTTTTTTGGCTTTTTCCCCCAGCATCGTCCCGACCATATCCATGGCAGCAGGGACAATTAAGTCCTCGACAATAGTGTGTGGTTTGCCAGTTTTAGCCACTCTGTAACTCACCATGTAAGATGCTTGTAGCCCGCTCCTATTAACGGTATCTGTCTTCCGTATGCAAGTCTTACTGGTAGAAAGTCCTCTCAATTCTCGCTCAAAAAACTCCCGTGGCTTATTTCTCAAATTAGCATGTTTTGTTTCTAAATGTCTGCGCAACAGTGACGGTTTCATTGAGTTGTGAGACAGTACTTTTGCACATATAACACACTGTGGCCGAGTAAATCCACCAGTATTAATCTTAGTGAACCCCAAAGCAATATAGTTTTCATCATATTTTCGCCTTTTTGACGAGGTTGTTCCTTTGCCCGTCGCTGCATGCTTTCCCACATCAGGAGGCTCTGCATCGGACTCCTCACCACTGTCCGTGGCTATGCTCTCAGCGTGACCAGCCACAGGTGCATCGCTAGCATCCCGGTCAAAGGTAGACGACGTTGAAGGTGACGAATAATGTGGGTTGTTGTCGCTGGAAAGTGCACCTTCGACTGTTAGCTGACTGGTGGCAGCAGTGGATGTCCCTCTGGAAGGGCAATTTATCCTTTTTAGCCATTTATCCATTTACGGCGGTTAGCCGGGCGGCGGGCAACGTGTTTGTTTCGGCAGTGCAATTAATTCACTGACCACCAGAGGGTAGCCTATACATGTCTATGCATGACAGTGAGTGAACAGGCGCTTATTAATCCGCCGGTTTAAACATGTAATGACGCTCTTTACAAACAATGTTTTTTATTTTTTTTATTTTGCATTTTTTCGCGTACCCCCTGTGTCACGTGGCGTACCCCTGGGGGTACGCGTACCACAGTTTGGGAACCACTGGTCTAGACCAATTGATTTTGAAAATGTACAATTTCCTAATACTAGAAGCACTTCTGATCAGATATTAAAGAGATTTAATGCAAACAAACACATTTATACTTATTTTCTCACCCAATGAGAATCGATAAGAGAATCGATAAGGAATCGGATCGATAAGCAGAATCGGAATCGGAATCGTGAAATTCTTATCAATTCCCATCCCTAATGTGTACTGAATGTAGACGGGCTATGTTCATGCGCAGGTGCCATATCGCGTATAAACCAATAGGGTGTCAGAATGGTATATGTTTCTATTCTCATCCAACCAATCAAATTCACTCTATCCGATGGCGCAAATGATCTGGATGTTTTTTTTTTTGAACGCCGGCGGAATAAAAACAAGCCGAAATTAAATATGAGTAACGAGGCCATTTTTAAAAAGTAAGGAGTAGAAAGTACAGATAAGTGCGTGAAAATGTAAGAAGTAGAAGTAAAAAGTAGGCTGAAAAATAATTACTCCAGTAAAGTATAGATACCCAAAATTTCTACTTAAGTAAGGTAACGAAGTATTTGTACTTAGTTACTTGACACCTCAGCCATTCAGCGTTCAACCGGCCAACTCAGTGCAGCGCAGTCCGGGGTGAACTGCAGCATGGAGGAGAAAGTGATTGTTGCCGTTTGCGACTCCCGGAGCTCTTTATATAATATAGGGTGACCAGATTTGAGTTTGTAAAAAAGAGGACACTTCGTCGCGGGGGGGGGGGGGGGGGGGGGGGTGTAGTGTATAGCATGCCGCACCATGACCATGTGAATGCATACAAATGTCACAATGAAATGACAAAAATGACACAAATGACATCTATTTATTGAACTTTAACAAAATTGCAAAGTGCAAATGTAAAACAAATCTTTTTTGTGGCATTTAAATGTGTCAATAATGATAACAAATAAAACATTTTAAATAATAAATTCTTTATACGGCCACATTAAAATAAGAAAATTAGAAACTTTTCAGTCCTCCTCATATATTAAAGCAATAATGATAACAAATACAATATTCTAAATAATAAATTACTTATATGGCCACATATTAAGATAAGAAAATTAAGACACTTTTCAGTTCTCCTCATGTGGTTGGCCATATTTCTCTGAAGACTGAATCTTACCCAGGAGTTGGCGATTACCTATCAAATAGGTATGAAAGTCCTTGCAGGTCATGTTTTTGAAATTGTACTGGGTGCACAGAATCCCCTTCAGCGATTCAACAGACAACCGATTCCTCTCCTTGGTCCATTGGGCTTGCATCAGGGAAAAAATTCGCTCGACATTTGCATTGTGAGCAGGTATTGCAAAAAAAAACTGTGCAATCTTGAGCAGCTCTGAATAAAAACTTTTGGTCCACCTCTGGTGTGCTTGAAGTTCACTGAATTCTTCATCGCTGTTACTTCTCTCAATGAATCTCTTGAGATTGGTGACGTGATCAAAGCACTTTGCATCATCAATTGCCAACCCTTTTTCAGCTAGGTGCCTGATACAGCCCTCAACATCATTCCAGTCAGGTATCTCACTCAGATCCATCCACATGAAAGTGGAGAACTCCTCCATGGGCGCCATCCATCTCTCTAAATACGCAAGACACACACTGTACAGGCCCTGTACGTCAACACTGAAATGGTCACACCTTTGACCAAATCCATCGTTCTGCTTTTGTGCCAGCATGCCCTTGACCTAAAGAGACATGAAGTTGTTTGTCTTCCGTTCATGAAGCATGGTGTGGACCTTGTCAAGAATTTTTTTAACTTCCACAACTGAATTGTTCTCCCTCTCCATCTCCTGAATGCGCGTCTGAAATATACACATGAGAGAATGCATTTGACACAGGTAAATCTCGCTGAACTCATCTTCAAAAAACTTTTTGAGCAGCATGGGTGGTTTTTCCTGAGACAAAAAGAAGGCTTTCAAGGCTGGATACATCTGCAGCAATCTCTCGATGCCTGGGAATAATGAGAGCCACCGTGTCTTGCTGTGAGAGATAAGAGTTCTGTACTCGACATCAGCAAACTCACAGTACTCCTTCAGGTTCTCTGTGCGCACAGTATAGATATGAAAATGTTGATACATTTTGAATATGATGTTCTCAATGTCAACATCCAGTGTGTCTGCTCCATGGTGAACACAATTGTTTAGAATGTGTGCTGGACAGCCCACGCCAATTAAAGATTTGTTCTGCAAGGACTTTTTTAACTTGGCAAAAACATTTCTCCCTTCCTCAGGACGCCGGATTCCACCAAAGTTGGTATTGCAGTTGTCTCCTGTAAATGCAATACATTTGGAAAATATCCCTTTCTTCTCCAGTGTTTCTCTGATGTATTCTGTAATGGTGTCAGCTGACTCATTTGGGGTGCTTTTAATTTCAATTAATTTACTTTGCAGACCACCATTCTTCCAATCAAAATATTGAATGAGTAGAGGGAATATTTTCTCAGCTCCATGATTGCTGCCATCAGTAGACACGCCACAGTACGGGATTTCTTTAAGTGCTTCCAGAGCAACTTCAACAGAATGCGGGGCTATCACGGCATTAACAATGGCTTCTGTCTTGGTGCGAGCACTTGAGATTTTTTGAGCTTTCACCGAATCTGGGAAAATCTTTCTTAGCAAACCAGATGTGCAGTCCATTGATCTGTAGCTGTTGTGATGCTTTATAGTGTGAAAAGCAAGGGTACCTTCTGCAGCCGTAACAGAAGTGTCGGTTTTACTCACAAAAAAGTCGGTCACTTTACTCGATGAGCTCTCTCCTCTTGCTGCAGTTTTGTGTTTTGCAGAGTGCACGTGAGCTTCCAAATCGCTGCCACCTTTATTTGCCACTGACACGAAAGTGCCTGCTCTGCATGTCATGCACTCAGCTTCCGAAGCATCACGGCCGAGGCGAAAACATGGGTGTTTTTTCTTTAGTTCGTCCGTGAACTTACATTTACGTTTAGGCAGTTAAAAATAGTAATGCAGTTTTTAAATCCATGTTAAAATTGGCAGGATATAGAGCTAGCTAGCTTAAAAAAAAAAAACGGACCAATGGTCACAAACAGTGTTAAATGTGATGTGTTCAGGTCGGCTCAGTAATATGGTTGATGCGTTCAAATGCAACAGAAAAAAAAAAATAATAATTGAGATTTTGGTGAAAACTTGTTTTCCCAGTAATATAAAATAGATAGTAAAGATAGAATTATGACCTGTTTAATGTCCTATCTTGAACTATCATCATCTTATCAGCAATTAAAGCAATATTACAAGTTATATTTCAAGGAGTCTCAAAAATGGTATCAATAGGTTTGACCGGTTAACCATGGACATCCCTTATTTACATATAAAAGTATATCATACATTGTATGTTTTTTCTTTGTGTTATCCCAGTTATGTTTTTTTAATTGTTTTATTATTTAATATTACTTTTAATAGTTCCGGGATGTTGGAGCAATAACCTGGTGTTTTTACACTTCAGTCTGCACTGTGAATTTGAAGTAATGTTCAGTTTTTTAATAAAGATGCGGCAATTACAAATGTTTTTTTTTTTTATCCGATTCATCGATTAATCAAAAAAATAATCGACCGATTAATCGATTATTAAAATAATCGTTAGTTGCAGCCCTAGTGCCGTGGCTGTCGTGGTTTCATATACAGTGGTTGGTTCTATGTTGCCAAGTGACTCCGTCCCTTTCTTTTCTTCACGTCTTCTGAAGTTGTCGTCATGAAGACAGGTAGGGTGCCTTCTAGGGCTGTAACGATACACCAACACAAGATTCGGTTTGTATCACGATTTTTGACCCACGGTTCGATACATCCCACCGTTTTTTTAAATTTAAAAAGCATTTTCTTGAACACTTATATAACAATTAACTTAATGTAACATTTAATAATAAATAATTTGGAACAATGAACTGATTTGAACAGAAAGAATACTACTAAAGTATACCTAAATTAATAAATAAATAACCAAAGATTGCAGTTGGAGGATGCTTGCAGGTAGCCTCAACTAATTTGGTGGTTTGGTCAAATATCCTATTAGCGCTTCTTATTAGGCTATGTTGCTTAAATAATGACATAATCAGGCCGTATAGAATGCAACATGTTTGATAGCCTAACTTTCAAATAGATGCGAAAAACATGAACGTCTAACATGAACGTTGCAATAACGAGGCATAGTGTCGAGTAGTGTATGTGTGTGCGCGAGAATGGCAGTGTGCGTGTGTGAGTGACGTCAGCGAGTGAGTGGACGAGCGAGGAGAGCGAGTGGTAAAGTTAATTCAAGTGAATATTTTTGTCATGTTTCTATCTTGTTATTATCTTTCTTTTAAATGATGGTTCGATAAAACTTTTGGTTGCTTGTCTATCACCTTCACAACAAAATTAAGCCCTAAGCATTAAGGATTTAAGATCCTAATGTGCACAAAGGCCTGCACAACATGCTAAAAAACGACAATAACATGAGAGAAATGGGCAAATACCCGTTGAATTAAAGCAGTTAATTTGATGACTTGGTGGTACCCACTCACCTCCATCACCAGAAGAAAACGGATCTGTGGATGGAAAAGGGCCTTTGTGTTTGCGAAACGTGAGCATGTAACTTTGTTTGTTGCTTTGCAAACTGGATTTGTGCCGGTTGTGTGGAGCAGGTGCGGCTTACCTAGGGCACTAATTAGTAGTTTCATTATTTCACTCACGGTTCCCCTCCCTCCCTCACCCAAAACATTTCG
Organism: Gadus morhua; assembly: GCF_902167405.1. Lineage (NCBI taxonomy): Eukaryota > Metazoa > Chordata > Actinopteri > Gadiformes > Gadidae > Gadus > Gadus morhua. The sequence continues at coordinate 649,435 of NC_044070.1, forward strand.
GTCCTGTAGATAACAGACCAGCCTGCAGGGGGCAGTACAGGGCCACACATTGTTGGCATATTTAAAAGCAGAAGACATCGCGAGAATCGGTAGCTGGCGGAGAGCGATGAGCAGATGAGTGTCTGGTGAAGGATAATGTTCTCTGCTCATTCCTTCACCTAGCACTACAGCTCACCACCTCTCTGGTTTTTCCCTTTTTCCTTCATAATCCGCTCCCCTCCCTCCTTTTCTTTTGGTGTGTCATGAAACACTATTTTAGCCAAGAAAATACGTACATAGATGTATAGATGGATGGATTGATAGGTAGACGGACAGATGTCCATGTCATAAAAAAGCACAACTCGGGTGGTGCTTTTTGGGTCACTTTTCCCCTCCCTCTAAATTGCTGCTAAACCAGGACCTCGCTCTCTAAAATAGAAACAATTAACGTGGGCTTGACATTCTTCTCTCTCTCTGTCTGCTGCCTCTCATGCCCTAGCTTTAGTTTCTCTGGGATATAGGCCGTCTGGTCTGTTCCAGAGTCATAGATAGTCTCTCTCTCTCTCTCTCTCTCTCTCTCTCTCTCTCTCTCTCTCTCTCTCTCTCTCTCTCTCTCTCTCTCTCTCTCTCTCTCTCTCTCTCTCTCTCTCTCTCTCTCTCCCCCCCATGACAACAGTGTGTAGGATCCACCTCAGAGTCCTCTGAGAAAGGCTTCAGATACATTGTGGCAGGTTGTTAATACAGGGTGAAAAGTAAATGAAGAGTGTGTACGTGAGAGAGGTAGGTAAAAAATGGAATAGAGCGATATAGAGAATGGAGATGAGCATATACAAAGAGAAATGCAGGGAGAGAGAGCAGGAGAGAAATGCAGAGAGAGAGAGAGCAGGAGAGAGATGCAGAGAGAGAGAGAGAGAGAGAGATTGACAGAGAGACGGAGTGGGTGTGTCGTTATCACTCACTCCCAGAGCACACACTGATGAACAAATCAAGCACTAATTCAAATGAGGAAACAAGGAACTCGTCACCTCTGTGGGTGTTTGTGTAGGTGTGTGTGTGTATGTTTGTATGAGCGCACATGTGTATGTGTGTCGTAACCTCCGGGGAGACAGGTCACAGAACGTACTAATCTTTCCCCGTCTACCATCCTGGGAACTCATCAGCGCCAAACTGCCATGGCAACCTGTGCCCGCACAGACACACACACACACACACACACACACACACACACACACACACACACACACACACACACACACACACACACACACACACACACACACACACACACACACACACACACACAGCCCACAGAGAGTTCAGGGTGCTCCATGGGAACTTGTCCCACTCATCACATAGGACGAGGAGAAGGGCGAGGATAGCGGCTTTGTGCCTGAGTTTCAATGTGTCCTCGCACCTTGGCTCCGGTCTGAATGAGGTGAACTTGTCAATGGCACCACTTATCCGCTTTTATTTTTAAACCGTTGTTTGATTCTTTGTTTGGTTTCTTGTTCATTGACTGGAATGCCAATCTTTGACCAGTCAAATCGTAATATATTCTTACATTTTATTTCCCTTCTACCCACCACTCACTTCCCACTACTATAATATGCAGGCTATGGGAGCGTGATGCCTTGTTCATTGGTCGATTTGGACAATGCAGAGCAGATTTATCAGTGGATGGTGGGCGGTGACGAGAGACAAATTCATTGGCGGGTGTTAGATTTCAACACACATGACATGGAGACGCATCTTTCAAGCAAGAAGTTAACTCTACGTGCTGCAGTCATCAGTCGCCCCCCTAACTTGAGAACTATACTACCAAAAATGCACCATCAGGTCCTTGGTCTCACTGTTGGAATTGATCAGCAGATGTTGTTCAAAATGTGGACATAAACGAGACACATGAACCAAAATCTTGCAAACATACACATTAACAAAGACAAGCATGCACACGCACGCACGCACGCACGCACACACACACACACACACACACACACACACACACACACACACACACACACACAGACACAGACACAGACACAGACATATGCATGCACATACACACCTACACAGACCCAATTTCACACATACATAGAGGGCAACACAGACATTAGACTCGTTAATAGACGAGAGGTCTGTTTGCCTGCCTGTCTGTGTCTGCCGATCTTTCTCTTTGTCAGCAGTATGTGTGTGTCTGTGTGACTTAGTTTGATGATTTATGGAATCCATAATAGAAAATAGAATACTGGTTCCTGGAATGGACAGACATAACACTGAACTATACAGGTGTTGATGTACCTTATGTGGTTTTCTACCTTCTCTACAGCAGCTGGTCCGAGGACAGATGGAGAGACTCCCTAACCCGCGCCCTATGGCTCCGGCCTCCCTGGATGTGTGTGATTCGGTCTGTGTGAGTGTGAGCGGCCATGTATGTGTAGCTACGTTTCTCTTGGTGATTATGCATCATCTGTGACTGTATGAATAGGTAAGGATGTCCTTGTTTATCTTTCCGGGAGTTTGTGTTCCATGTGTCTGTACCTTTCCTGTGATAGTCCTTAATTGCCCACCAATTTATCAAGCTTTTCCATTACACTACAACCGTTTTTGAGACAATAGTAATGACGATGATGATGATTATTAGTATTATGTTATTATTATGAATACATTATCATCATTACAACTATAATAATAATAGGAAAAATATACTGAGGAACAACATAAACTGAGTTTCAGGTCAAGACTCTGGCTCAGCGCCACCTGGGAGGAGAGGAGGAAGAGGAGGGGGAGAGGGAGGGGGAGAGCAGAATTGAGAAGAAGTGTTCTTCCGGTGCCTTCCTCAATCTGGTCTGTTCTCTCTCTCTCTCTCTCTCTCTCTCTCTCTCTCTCTCTCTCTCTCTCTCTCTCTCTCTCTCTCTCTCTCTTACCAGTCATCCAGATGTACCTAGACACACATACAGCCACACGTACAGATTCATGTACACACCTAGTGCACGCACTAACAATCCGAGGGCATTACATCAGAGCTCCGGCGCCATGACAACAACACACAGTGCTGGCTGTGTGATACGGCAAGGGTAAATCACAGGGAACAAGGAGGGAGAGGGAGAGAGAGACAAAGAGACAGAGAGACAGAGAAAGAGGGAGAGAAGAGAGAGAGACAGACAGACAGACAGTGCTGGCTGTGTGATACGGCGAGGGGAAATCACAGGGAACGAGGAGGGAGAGTTAGAGAGAGACAAAGAGACAGATAGAGGGATAGAGAGAGAGGGAGAGGGAGAGTGATAGAGAGAGGTGGATGCACGCACACTCCAAGGTAGTGTGCGGAGCGCTGTGTGCCCATGGGGGCAACATATTACCCAGCATGCCATGGGAGAGACCGTGCAACTGTCATCAAAGATGAATTGCAGAGTCTCTCCGAGTTGTACGCACACAGACTGCTCTTCCACACGTGAACTCACACACACACACACACACACACACACACACACACACACACACACACACACACACACACACACACACACACACACACACACACACACACACACACACACACACACACATGCTTCAAACGCCAGACACCAACACACACCAGACAGGGTTTTAATCATAAACAATGGCATACTACCATATCCCATCGTGTTATGATCAAAACTGTTATTTTAAAATGTTACATTTACCCCAAAGGAGAAATGGTGGTTGAAAGATCAACTTTTATAACCATAAAGCAAACACTAAAACATGTGCCGGCCCGTGAAGAGCTCCCCTGGCTCGTTAGACAGGTCTCAGGCATTAGAGGCATGAGGTACCGGCTTCAAACCATACAGCGTCCAGGATTAGGAATAGGGTTTTCCACTTGAGTACAAGACATACTTCTCAAATGATTAATAAGGCATTAATCAGGAGGAGTTGAACGTTGTCTACAATGCAGTGTCTAGTGTGCTTGATGCCCAGAAAGGGATTAACTTTGATCCCAATATCTTCTATTATGTTAGTCACTCTTTTCCATATTAATAACCAGTTACTTTAAAGGGACACAATGTTTTAAAGGTCAAAATGACATGAAAATCTCACTTTATGAGGTTTTCTAACATAAATATGAGTTCCCCTAGCCTGCCTATGGTACCCCAATGGCTAAAATTTGCGTTTGGTGTAAAACGAGCACTAGCTGTTCTGCTCGCCTTTGAAAAAAGCGGAGGCTCAAGCACGCTGATTTGGAATGTCTTTAGGTATGTCGTCACAAAGCATCTAAGCTCCTCCCCTTACTCTGCCTGGCCCGCCCAGAGACGTTGGCCCGCCAATGAGACACGACCGTGCGAGCGCCACATGTGTGTGTGTGAATACACTGTAACGCAAGTGTTTCTTGTCGGTTCTTTGACGTCTCTTGTATTTCCACAACGAGACAGTGGGGGTTATCTGAGCCATGGTTGAGAAGGAATTGGGGGAAAGGAACTTTGGCTTTGACTCACTGAAGTACATGAACTGCGAAATGCCGCCGGTTGCCGCGAGGCACCATCGCCCGGCAGCAGGCAGCCGGCAGCAGGCAGCGCGCAGTTCAGTCTACTTCAGATTGATGTGGAAGTGGAAGAACCAGAGACGTCGCAGAACCCGACAAAGTCGTTTGTGATTCATAATATCGTCTGGAGGCGCACACAGCTTTTGGCCGTGATAATATGTATTATATGATATAGATATCTATGTATTATATGATATTATTTATATATAGAGCTCCAGGACTGTAACGCAAGTGTTGTACACTTCCTTGTTATTTGGATAACTGTTCCGCTTTTGGTGTTATGGCGCATAACACGTGGGACTCTCGTCTTTGGTATTTCTACAACGAGACTCGTAGTGGGGGTTATCTCAGCCAAGGTTGAGAATGAATTGGGGGGAAGGAACTTTGGCTTTGACTCCCTCAAGAACATGAACCACGACATGGAGGAGAAAGGGATTGTTGGCGGCGAATGTCTCCCGCTAGAGCCCCGCTGAGGGACCACCGTCGGAGGCGGAGGTGCCTAAGCGCTGCCCGGCAACAATCCCTTTCTCCTCCTTGTCGCGTTTCAGTCTACTTCACATTGATGTGGACGTGGAAGAACCCGGAACGTCAGAGAACCCAACGCGGTCGTTTGAGATTCATGATATTGGCTCACACAGCTTTTGGCCGTGATAATATATATTATATGATATAGATATCTATGTAGGCTATATGATAATATTTAGGTATAGAGCTCCAGGACTCCCGTGTGTTCTAGAATATTTACAGAACACGGCTAAAGGCTGTGTGTGCCTCGCCATTGCGATACATCCACTGTAAACAGAGCGCATGGTACCGTGGCTGCAAGCAGCTCAGGGCCACACCCCCACCCTCTTCCTTGACCCGCCTCGCTCCTCCTCATTTGCATTATAGCTACAGACACCAAAACAGCGCATTTGGGGGAAGCTCAATTTGCGACTGGATCGGAGTGAGTGTATCTCAGTGTAGCACCTCGCTGATCATTACATGTGCTAGGGCTAGATTCTAGGTTCTAAGGAGCAGTGTGTGACTAAGTTAATAACGACACACCAAGACTGAGAGGTAAGTTTGAACTGTGGTTCATTTATGTAGCAAAAAAAAGTGGTGAATCCATACATCATTCGAAATATAAACCATGAAAAATAGAATAAATCAAATATGTAAAGATAGAAACTAAAAAATATTCACTTTTTAGTTGACTCAATTTAACCATAGCCTAATTGTATCTAAGTGGTGCAATTTTGAGATTTTAGTACTATTTTCTATTTTAAACACCAAATACCCAATAAACAAAAGAAATGCAAATACAATAAAATAAAACTTAGTGCATCAAGTAGAAAAAAAAAAGAAAGAAAAGAAAACTAGCATTATCTGGGATCAATACACTTCAATTTTGAACATAATATCTAATCAGTCCTTTTGTCAAATCCTTCACTTCAGTTGAAGCTCCACTGCATGTTGCAGACACTTTTGGAAAGTTAATTTGTCTTACCACACTCCTCAGTTATCCAAGAACAGGAGCGTGGTCCTGCAGCATGAGTGCTACAGCTCGCGATTGACGTCTTCTATGGGAAGCTCGCCATCTGGTTTTTTCTTCGGTTCTGTTCTACCAAACGATCTCCTCCTCATAAAAATAAACGTCCGAGTTCTCAACCGAATAACAACAGAGTCCCGTGGCATAGAAAAAAGTATCACAGAATTCTCCAATAGAACGTTAAAATAAAGTAATCCAAACACAAAGGGAAAAAATTAGGCTCAATGCTCTTTAAAACCTTGCTTTGTTATCGCTTTTCTCTATTCTCTTTTACCTCTTGTTATTCTCCTCTTATTACTAAGTTTTTTCTGTCTGTCTGTCGCTAGTCTTTACCGCATCAAACTGGTCCGTAACGTTTTTTTCGCGCTCACTCACTCGCAAGTGACGCTACACCGTTCTGATTGGTTGTCTACGGTTGCACTCGCTAAAGGGCAATACACCAATTATATTATCACAAAGGTGCAATATAATAACAACAAAGGTTTTTTACTTTATAGCCATGTTTATAGTTTTTAAATTGTAGTTGGCTTAATACAACATGCTATATTAGATAACCACTATACATTTATTACTGTGTTTAACCTTTTATTTGTTTAGGTCAGTTAACCTGGGTTACATCTGCACCACGGCTGAATTTCGGGAACGTCTTTGAATACTGTGTTAGTTGCCCACTAATACCTATATTAAAGAATACATAAAATAGCATTTCATGGGACCTTTAAGTAATGTATTAGCAATGTCTTCATTCAAAAATATATCCTCATGGTATAAAATCACCTCTGCCAATAATCTGATTTATCCTCCTGGGTGAAGAAATTTATTATATTTATTGTGGTTGCTACTGCAAGCACATCTACTGTTCTTTAGGAGTTTTCCTTCTTCCGTTTGCCTGTTTTTTGTGCATTTAACTGCTCCTGCATACTTAAGGTACGGCCACACCAAACGCGTTACCCGCGTACCTCGCGTATAAAATCGTAAATTTTTCCATAGGGAACCATTGGTTTACGCGCGTATGAGACGCGTACACGCGTTACATGCGCTAAAGCAACATTTTACCCGCGTTAGCCGCGTATGAGGCGCGTATATTTGCGCGCGTATATTTGCGCGCGTATATTTACGCGCGTATATATACGCGCGTATATTTACTAGGGGTGAAACGGATCAGTGTGTCCACGGTTCGGTTCAGATAACCGTTTTGGGCCTCGGTTTCGGATACGGTTCGGATGAGGATCATGTCCGTGATAGTAAAAAGGCAGACTTTTTTTTGACGGAGGGTTTGGGGGAGAAACACAAAAATGAATGAGACCCACAGGCTATTTGCAATGTGTTAATTGACTGCAATCAGACAACTTGCAAGGCTTTTTTGTGCAATAAATGTTCCCCTAAATGCATTTGAAAACATGGTGCACTGAGTGTAACATGTAAGGGATAACGGCCGATGAGGCTTAAAACTCTGGCGACGAGCGCAGCATGAAGCCAGAGTTGCCTCTACCTGTCCATTATTTCCATCGAACCGGTCGACCTCGAAGGCCGTTATCCCGCTTATCACCCGTTTGTATTTATCTCCCGTATATTTAGAATATAATTGTATCAATTACTTTCTTTAAATTTAGGAATCGTGCGCTTGAACTTCAGAAAACAACCTATTACAGCTACCTCATTGGCTCGGGCAGCACTGGAGAGAATGCATTCCGCTGGGTCCTAAACACCCTTTTGTATCGGACGTAGGCTACAGTAGGCAAAATACGCTACATAAGGCAATGCCTTCATTAAACCGAAATCCGCGGATCTCCAGAATGCTCCGAACTGTGGTAAACGAACCGAACGGATTCGGATACAATTCGAATCCGCTGCAGGCCTAATATTTACGCGCGTATATATACGCGCGTATATATACGCGCATACATATACGCGCGTACGCGAGGAGTTCAAAAAATTGAACTTTTTACGCTCATACGCATGACGATTAGCCGCGTTGCCCAATCAGCGTTGAGCTTGACTCGACGTCACTGGCAGAGAGTAGTGAGCTTGGACAGAAGCATACGGCCGACATCTTTCTTTATTCTGTGTGGAAATAGTAACATAGTTACGCCATTAAATGCTTTTATGGAAACATTTTTAGCGAGAAATGTGCATTTTACTTTCATAATGTTCGCTCGGTGAATGTGAAGGATGTTTGGTTTGATAGTTATGACGAAGAGGGAACGCTCCGTTCACTTGCATGGACAGAGTCTCTGGTTACTAAGCAACCTCAACGTCTTGGCGGACTATATATCTGCTGATCAACACTACGAATGCTGGAAACACACCAGACACACCATGTGAAGTTATTTAACCCGATTATTGTTATTTATATCCGAGATTATTTAATCTCACCCGATCTAAACTCTGTCACCCAAACACGGCGGCGTTTGGGTTTCCTACCTCGGACTCCAGCGCAGCCACGGCCGACATCTTTCTTTATTCTGGGTGGAAATAGTAACATAGTTACGCCATTAAATGCGTTTATGGAAACATTTTTAGCGAGAAATGTGCATTTTACTTTCGTAATGTTCGCTCGGTGAATGTGAAGGATGTTTGGTTTGATAGTTATGACGAAGAGGGAACGCTCCGTTCACTTGCATGGACATGGACTCATCTAGGCGCGTTAGGAGCGTAGGCGCGTTAGGAGCGTATGCGTAGGACAATTTTTGACACAAAATGGTCAAGCAACATTTTAGCTGCGTTACGCGCGTAAAAATTACGCGAGATACGCGTTTGGTGTGTTCGTACCATTACAGCTACAGACACCATCAAACTATCAAAATGTCCAGCTCTTTAACGACATGATTGCTATCTCTCTCAGTTTTTCAAGTCTTTGAACCTTTTAATCTATTACGCTTTTTCGGCTTTTTTTTTTACTATGTACACCCATTGACGTACACTCACTTCTACTACTTCAGACATCGTAACTTGGTCAATTTTCAACGTTAACCTTCTTTCAAACCATTTAACAAATCGACATACTTGTGTCATCAATAATCTAAAAACCGAATTTCGATTAACTTGATACTTCTTGCATAAACACAGTTTAAGTTCCATATCGGCATCGTTTTCAGTTGATCTCATTGATTTAGGCTGAGGCTAGAGCGCGAGGATGTGCAGGCAGTGTTGCCGGATTGGACAGTTTTTCCGGTCCAATTGGACTACTTTTTACGACGTTCAGGCAGCGTTGCTAGATTGGGCAATTTTTCCCACCTATTACAGCTAGTACCACTACTACTACTATCTTCCAGTTTTGAAAGTATTACAGTTTAGCTTCCAGCTTTTGTAACAATGTGTTTCAAAGTGCAAATTGTTGCACTTTGCTTCTTCAGGTAATGAAATTTAGCGTCAGTCAGTTTTCGATTTTAGCTCCCAGGTTTTTCAGCAGTGCACTGCAATACATTTGACCTTTCAGATTCTTCAGTTCAATTAATTTTACGTTTCTGCATTTTTAGCAGTGCTTTGGGCTTTTCATTTAGCTGTCACTTTATTTGTTTCAAACCATTACATTTTTTTTTAAATGGTGTTCTTGTTCACTCCATTTAGACTTTTGAACCCGGTTCAAATCCCTTCACTTGATCTAAGCCATTTAACATTTCTGTACATCTTAAACTATGTAGCTCTATCAAAACATATTTTCAACCTCACCTTGCACTACAGCACTCACTGCGTTTCTGCAGGGAATCTAGTTTATTATGTTGCCTATACAATACAATTCAATACTATGTTGAATCCCATTACACCCCTTCACCCAAACCCTCACCCCTACCCCTCACTTTTGTGCGTTCCTGCGGAGGGTAGGGTTGTCCCGATTGTCATTTTATTGAAGGGTAGGGGTCAACCCCTTGGAAGTAAGATTTTCGATGGGCAGATTAGAAAAACGAGGATTGTGATCTTGCTCCCGCAATACCTTATGAGAAAATGGAAAATCAAGAAAAATCCTAGGCAAGATGGTGGCGTAAGATGCGACAGGATCGAAAACCACAAATGTAAGTCTTTGTTAATCATTAAATAAATTATGATGACCATCTTATTATCATTATGCCGTTTCAATGTAATGTAGGAATTTTCTTTATAACGAGCACAACCATCAAAATCGCTACGATGCGCTTATCGCTAGTTTTAATTTAATACTACCATACTACCTCAAGTTCTACTTTTATTCTGGTTACATATATTATCTTTAGGTGCAATGTCCGATGCAAAATGAAGTGCAATACTGCAGTTTCTAACAGATTATGAGCATGAAAATTATTCCTAGATAATCTGTAGTGCCGGAGGAAAAGGAGGACGTACACTGTAAAAAATGGTTGTGAAATTTACATGAAAACTATGTAAAATCCCTACAGAAGAGTATAGTAAACCCAAAAATATATATTTTTCGTTTAAATCACAGTGAACTTTTGTAAACTATTAAACAAAATGTTTTTGTTATATTTACAATAACAATATGTGATTATAATCAAATTTATTTGTTAAAACTACAAATATTGGTAACAAAAACAGCGAAATACTGTAATACTCTTAACAAAACAATTACGTTAATTTGACATGCAAATATTGTAGAAACTACAGTTTTAGCCAGTTGATTTAAAAATACAAAACATATATGTAATCATATATACAAGTCTATGCTGTACTTTTAACATGATCTTGATGAAACTATGCAAATTGAGATAGGCCTAATAAAAATTCTCACTGTGAAAAAAATTTCATTGTGAACCTCGAGGTTGCCTATATATTTATAAGATACATAAAAATATACAATTATAATTCCAATGTTTTTTTTTTATCATGGCTATTTGTAGCCAATCTGGTGCTGAGCTTCATGATGCAGGTTTTATATTGGTGATATTGAGATTTGGTGAGTGAGATTGGTGAGCCAGATAAAAACATCCATGAATATTGGGTCATTTACGGAGGAACTGCACCTGTTTTCTTTTTAGCAAGTTTGATAAATCCGCCTAACTTTGAATTTAAAAGTGTGCAGCTCGTCTCTGATTGGATAATGACGTTAGGGCGGGAGGAGAAGCACGAGCTCCTCGTTCACGGCTTCAGCTGACGACACCAACGAGCCAGTAGTAGCGCCGCCGCGTCTGCAGAGCGGAGAACACATCAGAAATCTTCGGACTACCGGACTACTTTGTACTACTTTCATTCAACTTCTTTTGGACAAATCCACGATTGGAAGATCCGTGGCTATTCAATCGATCCGGGGCTATTGCAAAAAAGTTTGCAAGGTAAGCTTAAAATGTCGGCTACTTTTCCTACTTTTTGCTGAAAGCACATGGTGTAAGCTAGCACCAGTTGATATTTAGCAGGCGCTAGCAACAGTTGATATGTAGCAGGCTAAAGACCAATAGATTGATAACTCTATAAAAATGATCACCTGCGTCTTTTGTAGAAAGATATTGGTTACATTAAGAGGCTATGTACTACATTGCAGAGTGCATAGGAATGAGCCTCGTTGTCTTTTCAAATGTGTTGGCGCCAACTGTAGTCCAACATTTACCACTTATGCAGCTTTCAAGGGGCATTTTTATCGCGTGCACAATGCACCTGAACCGCAAGCCACTCCTAGAGCTGTTGTTGCAGATTTAAAATGCGCAGTTTCATTATGTGCCGGCCATTTTCACACAGTGAAAGAGCTAGTGTCTCACTTAAATGATCATATTGGAGAGGGCAGGTCTGTGTCATGTCCAGTAAGTGGTTGTAAGCACATGTTTACAAAAAAGTCATCATTTACTTCTCACATGTGTAGGAAGCATAAAGCATGCTCCCCTGATGTGAGTGCAGTGCTTGTTAATAAAACCTGTTAAATAATTTGTTCATAGGACAGTCCTGCTATTCCTCAACAAGGTACATGCTGAGTCTGGATCGGAACCTTGTCAACACAAACATCTCCTCCTTCATTTCTGCATTGTGCCTCATGTTCGGGAGCTACTACATTTTCAACATCCATTATCCATCTGAGCTGGCTTCAACTCTGGAGTTCCTTCAAAGGTGAGTAATCATGGCTTACTAATTTCTCAGACCTGAGACTGTGGGACCTGGAGTCTGGCTCAGAGGTTCCCGTCTTAAAGGAGAATGCCGGCCGTTTGTAATCAATAGCCCTGTTGATTTGAGGCTACAAGTGCTGCAGTAGGAAAAATAATGTGAACATTTGGCTCAATATTTACCGAGTATCAGAACGACAGCTAAAGCAAACCTATTGGGCCAAGCTCCATTAAGTTTTACTTTTGGTTTGCTTGCCCCCATAGGTTTGCTTTAGCTGCCGTTCTGATATTCGGTCAATATTGTGCCAGATGTTCTCGATATTTTTTCCTACTGACAGCACTCGGCAACAGGGCTATGGGTTAAAAACGGCACGCATTCTCCTTTTTAATCCAGACTTTAAAAAACCTCTTAAGACCCATTCGCCCACCGGTGGGCGATTTGTGTTTGTTGACCACATGTTTCCACTACGCAGCGACATAACCCGCTTCAACTTTCATCATTACAGACATTCTATACATCGTTAGAAAGGGTAGAATCTCCACAATTTATTCATCCAGTTGTTTTTTTTTTATAAATCATGAGCACAAAACCTTTAATATTGATATTAACAGCATGGTAAACCGGAAATGCCAGAACAGAGTGACTCCCTACCTTTGAAGCAATCTGAGAACCGTAATATGTGTCCATTCCTCAATTATTTATATTCCAATTGTCCGTGAGAATCCACTGATCAAAAGCATCCAAATGGTTTTTCATAAAATTATTCCAGCTTGTGAATATCGTCGTGTAAAGTCCATTTGTTTACCATCTCCAAACTTTGTTCGTCAACTAACATACAGACGTTCGCAGCCGTATCGATATTTTCTCTAGCTCCAGCATGCAGTTGTTGGATATGCTTGTTTTCATCACTTTGCTGGCTACAAAATAAAAGTGTCCCCGTCTTTCTCTGTTCAGTTTTCACTCCGGTACAGCCCGTGAAGTAGATGGAGCGCTCCCAGTTCGAAGGGCCAATGGGCTTTGTTTACTTTGTTACGCGGCTTTAGTATAGGGACAGCGTATTGGCTATTGATATGTCAATCACTTGGGCTTCTAGCCAATGAGTTTACCTTTCCAACGCTGCTAGGCGTGTCCAGCTGTGATACGTATGAGCCGAGATATAAAGCTGCGTCAACACGGCAGACAACTCACTTTGCGCATATTTTGCGCATATATTGTTCATATTTAGTTCTTGTCATATTTTCATGATATGGCCAATATCTCAATATGAATGTGTGAAAGAATTTTAGTTTTGAATCACGGAGAAAGGTTTTATAGTCACCAAAATGCTTCAGTAATGTTTCCAGTGTCACAGAAGTAGAGTAAATGCATTTGGCACAATTTGGCCATATGGAGACATTTTGGAGAGGTTTGTGCCGCCAGTGACAACACACCATAAAAACTCCATTAACTCCCCAAGGTTTAGGCCTAGAACTCCAAAATTTCTTCCAGGTGTAGTTGGCATGATGTAGAAGGTATTTGGCATATTGCCATATGCCTTACATATAAAGCACATCCTAGTTATTGTAGTTCAATTATGACCTATTATTTTCGAAGACAAAAAAAATTGCTTTAGAGCCATGTCTGAACTGATGTCATTTAGGTTGTGTGTATGATACATGCCAAATACATATCTACAGAAACTAGAGCTTATCAGCTTTCAAATGAAGTATCATACATCCATCTAGGACTTAGGGTTACTGTGTTAAAAGCTTTTCCATTTGGGTATGTGTATAGGCGAAAAAAACCAAAATACTGCCGGGTCTTAAGAGGTTTTAACTAACTGGGTCTGTCTCGGCCTTGGCTCTATAGGTGTGGCCTGAGTCTTGTTCTTGGTTCTTCTTGTACTTATTTTTTTAAATGATCAATTAATATGCTTTAGTATGCTTTTTTTTTTTACAGGTGTTTCTTCTCGATAAACCCAGAAAAAGGAACCAAAGTAGAGAGTAAGAACAACAAGCGTCGTCTCAACCTGAACCCTCGAGTCCTCACCCTGATACAGGATCTCTCCGATCACGAGTGGCGTCAAGCCTAAATATGAACTCTATGTGGACTCTGACTGTTTGTTTGAGAAGAGGTACTTTTAGTTTTCGCTTTGTTAATCCTAAATGTGTATTATGGTAATTAAGGCACACTGTGTAACTTTTCCTGGTAGAGGGTCTGCCACATGCTTTTTTCATTATGTTATTGCTTTGTAGTTATGTTCCAGGTTGTTGTTTTTTACGGTGTCTTACTGCTGTGTTTCTAGATGGCTTGTTTAGGTTTGTTTCCTTACAGGTGGTTTTCCCCCGATGTGTTCTATGTCCCACGGGCACGGACGTGGTGACATCCTATACAGCAGGGTGCATATTGTATGGGGACGATTCCGAAACATAAATATATGTAGCTATCTTCTCAAGTTAATACACACACACACACACACACACACACACACACACACACACACACACACACACACACACACACACACACACACAGTCCCAGTGTGTTAGTCGGGACACTTCCAGTGCCATAAAGCACTGATAATTTTCGGCACATTAGGCCATGTTTTAGAGGGATTTAAGCCTAAATGTGGACTCTGTTTGTTGTGAGAAGAGGTTTCGCTTTGTTAAATCCACAATTTTTATTATTGTTATTAAGGCAAAATATGTCATTTCTGTTTTAAAGTCTTGCAATATGTACACTATGTAATTTTTATCTGACACCTGCTTGTTTCCATTTTGTATATGTTGGAAAAAAAAATCATCCAATTGTTTATTGCCGATGGCTGGTAAATAAATTTCCCAAAAGGGATTTTCCTCTCTTGTCTTTTCTCAAAATGTAATTTTGCATGTTTTGCAGTAGGAGTATTAGTAATAATTTTACAGGTGTATAAGTACATTTTACATTATAACTTGATTATTAAAACATAAAAATACAGCATATTATAAATAGATTTTATGTATAATATACAGAACAGCACCATTTAAAATACAAAGTTTTACTGCTGTTCTACCAGTTTAAATTTGTTTCCTGTATGATATTTCCCTGTTAAATTTACTAAAAAAATACAGGAAATAGTCTTTTTATATACAACACTGTAATGCAAAATTAACAAAACATTTTTGTAGAATAAACAGTTTTTTAATGTGATTCAGCCGTGATTCATTTCACTGTAAATCAATTTACATATTTCGTTGGTTAAGTTAACTACTGTGCTGCTGTATTTTTTTCAGGAATTCTCTGGTAACCACAGCTGCCAGCGATTCCCTGTAAAAAATACGATATTTTTTTTACAGTGTAGGCAACGTAATAATAACCGTTTTGATCCAAAAAGCAGAGCAGAACAATAACTCAGTGCATGGCTGGAAGAACTGGTGCAACCGCATAAACCGTCCCCCTAGACCCCGTGACTCATAGCCAGTTCCCACCCACTCGATCACTCACAGTAAGAGGGGAACACAAACGGGCGGCAGTAGCTCAGGAGGTAGAGCGTGTTGGCTGGTAACTTGAAGGTTGTTGGTTCGATTCCTGGCTCCTCCGAGTGTCGAGGTGTCCTTGAGCAAGGCACCTAATCCTCACTGTTAGCTCTCGACGAGCTGGCTGTCGCCTTGCATGGTTGACTCCGCCGTCGGTGTGTGAATGTGTGCGTGAATGTGAGGCAATATTGTAAAGCGATTTGGGTGGGCAATGGTTAGAAAAAGTGCTATATAAATGCAGTCCATTTACAAACCCATAATGTAGTCACTACTATACTGTGTTTTTCCATGTAAGTAAAGTTACATTCTGTTACAGTTGAACACAAACTGTATTACCCTCACATAACCACTAGGAAGCAGGACCAAACATATAACATGTTTGAACTGTTGCCCTCTGGGAGGCGCTACAGGGCAATCAGATCAAGAACAAATAGGCTTAAAAACAGTTTCTACCCCAGAGCTGTTATTTCTCTAAATAATGCAGAATTATAAATGACTGCATTATCATACCAATCGGACCTTTAAAATTGGCTGACATTTTAAAATGTATATATTTCTTTAACATTCTATATTTATTTTCAAAAAATACTCATTTTCTCATTTCGTTTTTGTTTTAAAAGCACTTATTTTGAGAGCCTCTACCCCAATTTCGTTGCACTTTGTGCAATGACAATAAAGAGATTCTGATTCTGATAAGCCGTAAATACTATACATAGCATATACTATACATATACAAGGGGAGCAGGACCTTACTAAAGGCTGCAATAGCTGCTCCATCCACAGAAGGCAGCACCTCAGACAAGTGAGGAAGCCGAGGCTAATACGTCAAACCGGCTCCGCCCACTTCACACAGGCCGCGTGGATTTGGACATAACAGGCTACAGAGCCAGTAGAGAACTCAGAAACTTCAGGCAGCTCAGACTTAAGGGTTCAAAGTTTTGATCAGCTGGGAGTGGCTCAGCACTTGTTAGACACACTTCCCCTCCTTTTGCTCCGTAGTTACCATACCGAAATACTTTAAAGGTCCCATGACATGCTATTTTATGTATTCTTTAATATAGGTATTAGTGGGCAACTAACACAGTATTCAAAGACGTTCCCTAAATTCAGCCGTGGTGCAGATGCGCAGCCACCATGCGCTCTGTTTACAGTGGATGTATCGCAATGGCGAGGCGCACACAGCCTTTAGCCGTGTTCTGTAAATATTCTAGAACACACGGGAGTCCTGGAGCTCTATATCTAAATATTATCATATAGCCTACACAGATATCTATATCATATAATATATATTATCACGGCCAAAAGCTGTGTGAGCCGATATTATGAATCTCAAACGACCACGTTGGGTTCTCCGACGTTCCTGGTTCTTCAACGTCCACATCAATGTGAATACACACACTGTAACGCAAGTGTTTCTTGTCGGTTCTTTGACGTGTCTTGTATTTCCACAACGAGACTGTCGTGGGGGTTATCTGAGCCATGGTTGAGAAGGAATTGGGGGAAAGGAACTTTGGTTTGACTCGCTGAAGTACATGAACTGCGACATGCCGCCGGTTGCCGCGAGGCACCATCGCCCGGCAGCGGGCAGCCGGCAGCGCGCGGTTCAGTCGACTTCAGTTTGATGTGAAAGTGGAAGAACCAGAGACATCGCAGAACCCGACAAAGTCGTTTGTGATTCATAATATCGTCTGGAGGCGCACACAATATGTTATATGATATAGATATCTATGTATTATATGATATTATTTAGATATAGAGCTCCAGGACTGTAACGCAAGTGTTGTACACTTCCTTGTTATTTGGATAACCGTTCTGCTGTTGGTGTGATGGCGCATAACACGTCGGACTCTCGTATCTGGTATTTCTACAACGAGACTCGTATTGGGGGTTATCTCAGCCAAGGTTGAGAATGAATTGGGGGGAAGGAACTTTGGCCTTGACTCCCTCAAGAACATGAACCACGACATGGAGGAGTAAGGGATTGTTGGCGGCGAATGTCTCCCTCTTGAGCCCCGCTGAGGGACCACCGCCGGAGGCGGAGGTGCATAAGCGCTGCCCGGCAAAGATCCCTTTCTCCTCCTTGTCGTGGTTCATGTTCTTGAGGGAGTCAAAGCCAAAGTTCCTTCCCCCCAATTCATTCTCAACCTTGGCTAAGATAACCCCCAATACGAGTCTCGTTGTAGAAATACCAGAGACGAGAGTCCGACGTGTTATGCGCCATCACACCAACAGCAGAACGGTTATCCAAATAACAAGGAAGTGTACAACACTTGCGTTACAGTCCTGGAGCTCTATATCTAAATAATATCATATAATACATAGATATCTATATCATATAACATATTGTGTGCCTCGTGCGCCTCCAGACGATATTATGAATCACAAACGACTTTGTCGGGTTCTGCGACGTCTCTGGTTCTTCCACTTTCACATCAACTTGAAGTCGACTGAACCGCGCGCTGCCTGCTGCCGGCTGCCCGCTGCCGGGCGATGGTGCCTCGCGGCAACCGGCGGCATGTCGCAGTTCATGTACTTCAGCGAAGCGAGTCAAACCAAAGTTCCTTTCCCCCAATTCCTTCTCAACCATGGCTCAGAAAACCCCCACGACAGTCTCGTTGTGGAAATACACAAGACACGTCAAAGAACCGACAAGAAACACTTGCGTTACAGTGTGTGTATTCACACACACACATGTGGCGCTCGCACGGTCGAGTCTCATTGGCGGGCCAACGTCTCTGGGCGGGCCAGGCAGAGTGTGGGGAGGAGCTGAGATTCCTGATGACGTCATGAGCACAGACATTCCAAATCAGTGCGCTTGAGCCTCCGTTTTTTCAAAGGCGAGCAGAACAGCTAGTGCTAGTTTTACACCAAACGCAAGTTTTAGCCACTGGGGGACCATAGGCAGGCTAGGGGAACTCATATTTATGTTAGAAAACCTCCCAAAGTGAGATTTTCATGTCATGGGACCTTTAACAAATCAAGTAAGTTAAAAGCGATCCGGATTGGACTACTTTCTTTGAAGAATGCTGCAATTTGGTGTCCCTGAACGTTCTTGGGAGGTGCTGGGACCGGAACTCGGACACACGCGGCCACCGAGACGCAAAACAAGCTCTTCGTATTAATACGTGTGTCTTCCACACACGTATTAGGTAAGCAGAACCCATTGTCTTAAAGATTGAATCTGCAATATAATTAGTTATAAGAACATTTAGGTGAAGAGCTTGTAGTGCCTCCGTCTGGTCGCGGAGCTCCGTGGTTTCGGGCCTCGGGTTGAAAATCATAACAGCCGTGTACTTGGACGGCCGCGGACAACGCTAACAGATGGGACTGTAGATAGAAGGTATCCACTCCAATCTAGATCTAATGTTTGTACCGTTTTGGAGACATATTACATGCGGTTTAATTGTTAAATAGTGAGGGGACGAAGTACTCACTGTTGTGTTACAGCGGTTTTAATTGTTAAATAGTGGGGGGACGATTCATAACCGAATACTTGGGTTGATCGCCATTACGGAGCGGTGCAAACTGGTCGGATAGTCTACTTACTCTGTTGATTGGTTGCATATTCTCCCGGTGGCTTGGGCTTTGTTTGCCCTGGGGTTCGAATGGGATTGGTTCCCCTCGGCACGGTTGATGTGAACGCCATTGTGCAATTTTTCCTAGAGTAATAACCCATCCGTAGAGGCGGCCTTGCGCAGTTTTAACCCAACTGCTTTGCATGCTTCACTAACCCGCCGTGGAAACAAACTTGCCGGCATCTCATACTTCCTACAGGGATCCAATACAGTGTGTTTGGCCGAATAATATCTAGGTCAATTTGCGACACACTTTGTTTTGTTACACGGGCATTGGGTGAAGCACGTGGTTTCGGTGTTTAAAGGGACGGCGCGTTTTGTTGACGTAGGTTTCTTTTGTTATAAACGCCAGTGCCATCTTTGTAGTCTGGGAACCTCTGGCGCATTTCAGTAGGTCATAGACGCCATCTTGCTTTGTGTAAGGACCGCTTGGTCTGGCATAAAACAAGAACAGCGTGGTGCCCAGTTCGAGTGTTACACCCCCCCCCCCTCTCTCACTCTCTCTTTCTCTCTCCCCCACTCTCTCTCTCTCTCTCTCCCTCTCTCCCCCTGAAACTCCTTTAATATATCTCTCTCTCTCTCTCTCTCTCTCTCTCTCTCTCTCTCTCTCTCTCTCTCTCTCTCTCTCTCTCTCTCACGCGGTTTGAAGGCAACAGTGCCATCCTGCGTGCTCCGGCGCTGTCCGGTATGGCGATAGTCGCCATCTTTTTTACTGAACCCCCGTCCACTTCCCATAGGGGTACTTGTTTATTGACGAGTACACTCGCAGCGCGGCGTGCGGATAGTGTGTACATTGTCATTTAAATGTTGGCCATAGGCAGTAGATTCCCACAGCTTTCTGTCATACAGATAGAACTCAAGGGAGTTTCTTTAACGATAGACAAGTTTGTGATTTCCAACACCGTCATATTCTGAGTACTTCGCAGCCCCCGTGCCGACGCCCCCTCCCCCACCTCTACGCCTACCCCTGCTGGCCAACGCCGGTATCTAACTCTACAACTCTCTCTCTCTCGCACTCGCTCTCTCTCTACTCTTCGTAGATGTACATAATAAATGTACATAATACATGCGTACATCTTTTGGGCAAAATACGACAATGTTGGGCCCCAGATCCAATATGGAATATTGGGATCTTGCATCTCTCTCTCTCTCTCTCTCTCTCTCTCTCTCTCTCTCTCTCTCTCTCTCTCTCTCTCTCTCTCTCTCTAGATATGTTATATCTCTCTCTCTCTCTCTCTCTCTCTCTAGATACGTTCCCTTAAATATCCATCTGTTTCAAATGATAGTGATGTGTTGGCAGCTAAATATTCAGCCAATGGTGCAAGTATAATTGCCACATTTCACTAGTCAATAGCTACAGGTATTATATTGTATATTTCATTCCAATATTTGAGGTATTTAGTTTGAGATTGCTTTAAATATCAATATTATAATCATAACTAAAGTTTTCGCACGCTCATTGAGTGCCCTCAACCTCTAAGACTCATCAAATCCATAGCAATAACTTGGAAACCATCAGCAATGTCACTAGTTTCTAAGCACATATTTGGCTATAATGTGGTAACGGATAGCATTCGATATCTTTGGGAGAATAATATTTATGTATACATGTGGAAATATCTTTGAATACTCTTTGTGTCTGTACATGCGTACATCTTTTGGGCAACGTACGAGACTGTTGTGCCCCAAATCCAAAATGGGATATTGAAAAGTAATTAATGTTATACTATCTTGTAACTTTCTTCCTCTTTCTTCCTCTTCCTCTCTGTCTGTCTGTCTGCCTGTCTGTCTGAAGATAGGCCCTCCCTACCCCCTTCCTCATGAATACACCGTCCCCTCTGCGTTTCAAAGCCTCCACTTTGTCGTCTCTCTCTCCCCCCCCCCCCCCCCCCCCCCACAGAGTGGCTTTGTCTTTCATGCCCCACTCTTGAGTTGTTTTGAGTACTCGTCGTTAACGATTGTTCTTGGTACTGGGTGGGAGGTGAAGTCCTCCACTATCGGTCTCTGTGTAGATCGGGCCACAATGGAATATTAACGAGTTCCAATCCTTACTATCTTTCACTTCTCCCATTCTTCTGACCTTTCCTGAGGCTGGCACGGTCTGTGTTCCTAAGCAGTAGCTCCATAGCGGACGTTCGGAGTAAATACTTTTTTTACTCCTATCTGCCGATCCGCTAATACCACCCTAGACTGCATGCTTACATTTTACATTCAAGTCTGTTGGTATTTTGTTATTAAAGACGATGAATTATTAATGTACGAGTCCCCCCTGACCCCCTACGCTCGTAAAGTCCCCACCACCCCCCCTCCAGGCCCAGTCTAACACCCCCTCCCCTCACTGGCCTTTCATCTCTCTCTCCAGGCCCAGTCTCGTGACTCTCCTCCTCCTCTCCACTATCTTAATGAACCCCCCCCACCACCACTCTTCCTCCCGCCAAACCCTCCTCGTAAATCCAACGCCCACCTCTCCCACGACACCTCTCTCTCTGTGGCTATTTTTTACCAACGATAACTTCTGTTTGTAGTTCCACTTTTCATCCGAGGATCTCATAGGGCTATCTGTGTATATATAAATGTACACACAGCGCAGAGACAGAGTGTACTGAGAGCGCAAATTGCGGTTAAGTGGTAGCCTTATGCCATAAGGTACACTGTAAAAACGAAAACTCAAAATTGTTGGTCTCATTATGATTTCTGAGTAAAATGAATATAAAACATTAAGTATTCATGTACAACTGTGCAATGCAATTTAGTCCAACCAACAATGTTGAGTTTTGGGTCAAGAGTTGGGCTCACTGTAGTCTCTTTGTTAGCAAGACACACGGGTTTAAGTCAGACTCTGTCTGAGGCTGGGCCAACTACGGTGCGCATTTGCATTTCGACACTACCCCCCGGGGAGTCTGAGTATTCGTGATGCCGGTTGGGAAAAAGGGGTTTATTGCCTTTTGTCAATTTGTTTCTGTTAGGTTAAGTTGGGTTAACGGGTTTGGGGTCTTTATTGTTTGTGTGTTGTTTATTGTGCGTAGTGTTGCCGCCACCGTTACCGAGACTTGCATGTCCGTTGGTTGGGTGTGCGGTGCGCTGTGTGTTGCGGATGTGTGTTAAATAATGGCAGCTCTCGGGATCGTGCGGTGTATGAGGCACGAGAGTTGCGTCACCGTTTAACCTGGGCTCCCGTCTCGTGCAGAACAAGTTTGACCATAATGTCAAACTTGTTCTGCTCTTTGGTTTGCTGCATTTAGACAGCGTTTCTCTGCTGCTGAACTAGCTACATGTTGCTTGTTCTATTGCTGTCTGGCATTCAGAAATATAAAATGGAAGTTTCAAATTATTAATTTTAATAAGGTGAACTTAAAACTCGTTTTGCATTCTTTGAAAAAAATTTCATCAACACCGCCGACCGAAGTGGAAAAAAACTCCATATTGGAGATAAACCACAACGCGTCCCCATAATACTGAAACGGGATTTTCCTTGGTGGGTCTCATAGGTAATACAAGTCATTGTTAACAATACAACAATGAACACATATCCTGGTTATCATACAATCATATGGTTAAAGGGCACATAAGCAAAAGTATCCATAGAAATCCAAGCTAATACTTTTGGTTATATGAAACAAGGTCATACAATTTCCGGCATGTGCAAAAGTAAAGTACAAAATTAGTAGTCATATTTAAGAATTTAAAAAATTCAAGATTATTGATAGGCTAGCATGGATTTGGGCGGTTCAGGTGATCTTTGTGTATTGGTCCGCTGTTGCATGTGGGTGGTATTGGACATTGTTGAAAGTCGCATCCATTGTTTCTTCTGTCGCCATCGGGACCTGTAATTCATGAACCCAAGGCTCGTCCCTCCTTGTCAAGGGCTCAGCTCACATAGAGAGGTTACTTTCACATCATG
Source organism: Gadus morhua (assembly GCF_902167405.1). Taxonomy (NCBI): domain Eukaryota; kingdom Metazoa; phylum Chordata; class Actinopteri; order Gadiformes; family Gadidae; genus Gadus; species Gadus morhua. The sequence continues at coordinate 672,452 of NC_044070.1, forward strand.
GGAGCCTCCTTCAGGCGTTCAATCGTCGTCGTGTCAGCAACAGGAAACCTGTAAACAACTTTCTCAAAGAAAATCAACAGTCCCATTATCAATGCAGTGATACAGAAATAACGGGTTGCACTCGCAACCAAGCAACACTACACAATAACAAACATAACCTGGTATGGTTGTTTAAAAATGTGTTATTCAAGTAAATCCGGGATATTGATTATCTTATATACAGTGGTGTATAAAGTACTCAAAAGCCATACTTAAGTAAAAGTACAGATACCTTACTGGAAAATTACTTAAGTAAAAGTAAAAGTCACCTTTTAGAATAGTACTTAAGTAAAAGTATTAAAGTATCTGATCTTTACTGTACTTAAGTATCAAAAGTATTTTTCTGATATTAAATGTACTTAAGTACTGAAAGTAAAAGTACAAGTAACTGCTGTTAATAAAAAAGCAAAGGGTCAGAATTTTGAGAATAATGGAGTTTATTTCAACTAACACAAACACAATAGGCAAAACTCCACAAGGCCATAAACACTTCCGGTCCAACCTACCTCCAGGACCTCCTCACCGCTCATTTTAAATCAAGGACACTCAAACCTCCTTGCAGTGTTAAAGTGTGCTATACAAATTAAATTAATTATTTATCATTATTAAAACAGCACCGAAAGTGTGTGTGTGTGTGTGTGTGTGTGTGTCTGTGCGTGTGTGTGCGTGCGTGTGTGTGCGTGCGTGTGCGTGTGTGTGCGCTGGTACACGTTACTTAATGTTGATTTTGGTGTCATCCAGGATCGCGGATTTTCGGAAAACTTAAGTCCCTGCCCAAAAAGGGTATTTAAATTAGCTTTGTAGCAAAAATGGCACATATACAGCGTATTGAAGTGTATAAGATAGGGTTGTAATACTGCGTGTACAAACCAGCCTGATACAAATAGTAGAATTTTGATAGCCCTTGCCCTCGTCCTAGCCATGCATTTGTGTGTTGACAGTCGTAGGAGTTTTGATCGACGTAGCAACAGTTACTAAGCAAGGGGGCTTTGCGAACGTGCGCTGGGACAGCTGATTCGCCAAATAGGCTTGCAGTCTGTGTTCTACCACAGTCCCCAACGTTATTCTCATATCTCTCATGATTCTTTTTTTTTTTTCTAAAGATGAGTTGATTTTGTAACGAGTAACGAAGGTTTCAAGGGAAATGTAGCGGAGTAAAAGTATCCTTTTTTTCGCAAAATGTAGCGAAGTAAAAGTAAAAGTACAGAGAAATATAAGTAGTAAAGTAAGGTACAAATATCCAAAAAAACTACTTACGTACAGTAACAAAGTATTTCTACTTCGCTACTATACAACACTGCTTATATACAGGCGCTACTACTAGAATAGTATAGGTGTTGACTATTCTACACCGGTCTTACGTGATCCAACGGTTTATTAGGTTTCTAATAAATCGCTGTCTAATCAATACTTCATTCACATTCGGAGTCAAAGCCCTACTATGTGATAGAATTATTACTTGATGCAAATTATTCTAGCTGGCTCAGCCAAAGTTTATCAGATGGCGGCTTATTTTGGCTTACACAATTTTTGGCTGGTGCTGGCTGAAATTCGAAATGGCGGCTTCGGGGTCTACACCCGATGGTCAGCTTATCTGTTTCAAATGTGGAGGCGTGGGCCACATTGCGAGAAAATGCCCGTAGGGTAAAAGGGGCCAAAGTGTTGAGACACATGATCCTTCTGTAGCACAGGAAAACCCTTACCCTCGGTTGTCATGAGCCACACAAGTCGGGGGGAAGTAGTTGGCTCAGGAAAAGATGTTGGGGAATGCAAGACTGTTGAGTTGAAACTCTGGGGTGTTACAGTATCATGCCTGCTTGACACAGGGAGCCAAGTCAGCACAATTTCTGAAGGTTTCTTTAGAGAACACTTGGCACTAGAGGGTGAAGATGTGCATCTGGTGGCTTAAAATCACTGCAGCAAATGGATTAGACATACCCTATATAGGCTATGTGGAGTTCGATATAGAGGCAATGGATTTGACTAATCGACGGGACGCGGTTTTCTTATAGTGAAAGATTCTGCACACTCTTCCTCTGTTCCAGGTCTCATGGGGATGAACATCGTCAAAAAATGCAGGGAGAAATGCACACAGAGTTTGACACCGCGCCACAGGGTAGACTTGACTCACACTGGAGAGAAGCTTTTCATCGTGTCCATGCTGTAAATGTAACACACAAGCTCTCTTTTTCTAGAGTAGCTGGTAAGGGTGTAGTCCATGTGCCCGCTTCATCTGCTGCCACAGTCATGGCTAGGGGACTCAGAACTGTGAGTGAGAATGGTCCTTTGTTGTTGCTGAAGCCTGTGGGTACAGCCGTGCCTGATGGTTTCGTTGTTTTCCAACCTTGGTTTCTTCTGAGAGTCACATTTTCCCCGTATAAGCAATGACGTGTCTGATGGAGATATCTGGCTACGGCCAAGAACCCGTTTAGGGGTTTTGACTCATGTAGATAGTGTGAAAGGCGATAAGTCTTGTGAGCTACAGTTTCAAAGAATCTCAGCAGATACTGAACAAGTGAGTTTCGACAAGTGTCCTGAAGCTTCTACAGATGTACAGTCTATCTTAGCCGAGCTCAATGTAGGCGGTAGCCCAGAACAGCAAGCACAGTTGGCATTGCTATTGGAGAAATACTCTTTTGTGTTTGCGAAAGAAGATGAAGACTTGGGTTATAATGACAAAGTACAACATGAGGTCCATCTTACAGACGACATACCAGTCACACAGCCATACAGATGCATCCCCCCCACACATTACAGTGAAGTCAGAGAACATATTGGCAAACTGTAAAAAAAGGGAGTCATTCAAGAAAGCTCCAGTGCTTATGCTTCGCCAATAGTGCTTGTGAGAAAGGCGGATGGTAGTCTGAGGTTATGTGTCGATTACCGAAAACTCAACTCAAAGACATGATGCATTTCCTCTCCCGAAGATTGAGAGTTTTGATAAACTAAGGGGTGCGCAGTTCTTTTCCACCATTGATCTAGCGAGTGGATAACACCAGGTGGCCATGCATGAGAGAGATAGGGCTAAAACAGCATTCACTACACCATTTGGTCTCTACGGGTATGTGAGAAGGCCCTTCGGTGTTTGTAACGGGCCAGCTTCTTTCCAGAGACATATGCAAGTCACAATGAATGATCTAATTTCTCAGATACTCCTGGTTTATCTTAACGACATTCTTGTTTTTTCTGAGACATTTGAACAGCACCTGCAAAGACTTGAGACGGTGTTGAAGAAACTAGCAGAGACAGGTCTAACACAAAAAAAAAAAAGTGTGCATTTTTACAACAGTCAGTGAAGTTTTTGGGCCACCAGGTGTCAGCAGAGGGTGTAGGGACTGACCCTTCAAAGGTCTCCGCTGTTAAGAACTGGAAAGTTCCAACCACTGTTGAAGAGCTGCAGTCGTTTATTGGATTCTGCAGTTACTACAGTTTCTCACAAGTTGCTGGGCCACTACATGACTTAGTAAACAAATGTTCAGGTGTGAAGAAAACAGGAAAAGTAAGTCACCAGGTTGGTGCAAAGTGGTCACCAGAGTGCAAGGCTTCTTTTGAGCAGTTAAAGGAAAAACTTAAGTCAACCCCCATTTTGGGATTGGCGGATTTTATACAGACTTTTGTAGTTTAGACAGATGCCAGCCTGAACGGATTAGGCGCTGTGTTCTGTTAACAGCAGGAGGACAAAAAAACGGGTCCTAGCATATGCTTACCGCAGACTACGTCAGGCTGAGAAAAACTGACCAGAATTACAGTAGCATGAAGTTGGGAGTTACTTGCACTAAAATGGGCGGTTGCTGAGAAATCCGGGGTTACTTGCTTGGTGCAAAGTTTATTATCCTGACTGACAACAACCCTCTCTGCTACCTCCAGACATCCAAGTTGGGGGCTATAGAGCAGAGGTGGGTAGCACAACTGTCTGTTTTTGATATCGAGGTTAAGTATTGCCTGGTTCTAGCAATGCAGCTGCAGAGGCACTCTCTAGGCAGGAGTTAGCAGTGGAGCCTGAAACTGACCATGATGCAGAGTTTGACAATTGTGTCGCAGTGTGTAACCCTATTTGGAGAGGAAAAGTTTTGGATCCTGGCCTTGCTACTAAAGGTCTTGAGTGTTTCAAAGTGAGACAGATCTGGGTTGCAGAGTCGGTTTCTGGTGAAGATAGTGCGGGGCAAGGCAACACACCCACGCTGCCGGGTTACACCAGGGACGAGCTAATAGGTTTTCAGACCAGTGATTCCACTCTAAAGGGGTTTAGAGCGTTTTTGGACCGGGGCCTAAAGAGAGGACAGCCCTGTCAAGTCAGGTGAAAAGACTGTTGAAACAGTTGAGAAACATTCAACAAAGGGACGGGTTGCTGCTATACAGGGTTATTTATTACCCACGTCATGGTGAAGTGTGGCAGTTACTTGCGCCTGAGTTGTTTGAGAGACCAAGTCCAACAGAATGTACACAACAACATGGGACATCAGGGCATAGAACGCACTATACACCTGTTAAGAGAGAGGTGTTTCTGGGTGGGGCTATGTGTGGATGTTGAAAACTGGGTTAAAAACTGTGAGAGGTGCATTCTTACCAAGATGCCGCAGCCAAAAATCCATGCACCAGTTAAAGCCTTTCTGGCCTCTCAACCACTAGAAGTAGTGGCGGTTGATTTTATAGTGTTGGAGCAAGCCTCAGACGGGTGAGAAAATGTCCTGGTTGTGACAGACGTATTCACAAAGTTTACCCAAGCATATCCTACTAAGGATCAGAAAGCTGAAACAACAGCTAAAGTTTTGCTGAAGGAGTGGTTCATGAAATATGGGGTTCCAGAGAGACTTCATTCAGACCAAGGTAGAAATTTTGAGAGTGAAGTTATAGCAGAGCTTTGCAGACTCTATGGGGTTAAAAAGACACGGAGAACTCCTTACAGACCACAAGGAAACGCTCAGTGTGAAAGATACAACAGAACACTGCATAATTTGCTGAGGACGCTTCCACCAGAGAAAAAAAGGCGTTGGCAGGAGCACCTTCCTGAATAGTGTACGCCTACAATGTCACTCCTCATTCCTCTACAGGGCACTCGCCATGTTTTCTGCTTTTTGGGGTGCAGCCCCATCTCCCCGTAGATGCGTTAATAGGACGTGAGTGTGTTGCAGACAGGAAACAGGACTGGTTGACTGTTCATCAGGAGAGACTTAGACAGGCACATGAGAAAGCGAGATTGTACTCAGAGCAGAAGGTGGCTGAGAGAATCACACTGCAAAATGAGTCCTCCTGTCGACATTGGGCAGTGGGTTTTTCTGCGTCACTGCCCTTTAGGTAGACACAAGATTCAAGACGCATGGGGTCCAACAGTCTACAACAGGGGTCCCCAAACTTTTTTAGCTGGGGCCACATCAACTTTCCTTTCTGTGATGGGGGCCGGGGTCAGTCTATAACAGGAAATGATATGGGCCAAAGTGACAACCAGTATTATTGTGGAGATTATAATGATAATTTTTGCCAACGCCCTTCACTGGGCGTTGGCACCGCCTGTTGGTTTGCAAAAAAAGTAATAGAAAGTCTTCACATGTTTATTTGAAGTACCACAGGAACTCTTTATTTCATGGAAAATAAAAACATAAGCTGATGCCAGGTAACAACGAGGTGATGTGATTTTGTAACAGGTACAGGTGAATTAACAACAGATTAGTATTTTGTCTTTACAGGTAGTGAAATAATATTAATAGAGAATAATAGTAAAAATCAGGTAAAGATCAGGTCTCAGATAAAGGGAGTTAACAATAGTATAATAATAATAATAGTAATTATTATGTCTAACAGGTATGTTTACTAAGGCTACAGTGAAATAACATTAATACAGAATATTTTTAATGAACAGGTATCCTGGAACCGTCACCTTATCGTGGTGGAGAGGTTTGCGTGTCCCTGTGAACCTGAGAGCTGTGTTGTCTGGAGCCTTGTGCTCCTGGTAGGGTCTCTCATGGCAGAGTGGTCTCAGGTGAGGGGCCAGACTAAGAATGGTTCAAAAACTCCAATGAATAACGAAAAAAGAGGAGATGTGACCCGGGCCGGAGGAAGCCCGGGGCCCCCGTCTGGAGCCAGGCCCAGACGGAGGGCTCGATGGCGAGCGCCTGGTGGCCGGGTTTGCCACGGAGCCCGGTCGGGCACAGCCCGAACAAACTACGTGGCACCCCCCCTCTCTTCATCCCATGGGCCCACCACCTGTGGGAAGACCCGTTGGGGTCGGGTGCGCAGCCACATGGGTGGCAGCGAAGGTCAGGGGTCTCGACGGACCAGACCCGGGCGGCAGAAGCTGGCTCTGGGGACGTGGAACGTCACCTCGCTGTGGGGAAAGGAACCGGAGCTTGTGAGGGAGGTGGAGCGCTATCAGTCAGATCTGGTGGGGCTTACCTCCACGCACAGTCTCAGCTCTGGTACCGTACTCCTGGATAAGGGTTGGACTCTATTCTTCTCCGGAGTTGCCGAGGGCGTGAGGTGCCGGGCGGGTGTGGGGATACTCATAAATCCCCGGCTGAGCGCCGCGGTGTTGGAGTTTACCCCGGTAGACGAGAGGGTCGCCTCCCTGCGCCTAAGGGTTGTAGGGGGAAAAACTCTGACTGTTGTTTGTGCGTATGCACCAAACAGCAGCTCAGAGTACTCGGCCTTCTTGGAGACCCTGAATGGAGTCCTGCATGGGGCTCTAGTAGGGGACTCCGTAGTTCTGCTGGGAGACTTCAACGCCCACGTGGGCAACGATGGAGACACCTGGAGAGGCGTGGTGGGGAGGAACGGCCTCCCTGATCTAAACCCGAGCGGTCGTTTGTTATTGGACTTCTGTGCTAGTCATGGATTATCCATAACAAACACCATGTTCGAACATAAGGGTGCTCATAAGTGTACCTGGTACCAGAGTACCCTAGGCCGAAGATCGATGATCGATTTCGTGATCGTGTCATCTGATCTGAGGCCGCAAGTTTTGGACACTCGGGTAAAGAGAGGGGCGGAACTGTCAACCGACCACCATCTGGTTGTGAGTTGGATCAGGGAATGGGGGACATTTCCGGACAGACCTGGTAAGCCCAAACGAGTAGTATGGGTGAACTGGGAACGTCTGGAGGAGGCCCCCGTCCTAGGTATCTTCAACTCACACCTCCGGCGGAGCTTTTCTGGCATTCCTGTGGAGGTTGGGGGCATTGAGCCGGAGTGGGCGGTGTTCAAAGCCTCCATTGCTGAAGCTGCGGTGGCTAGCTGTGGCCTCAGGGTCTTAGGCTCCTCAAGGGGCGGTAACCCTCGGACACCGTGGTGGACACCGGTGGTCAGGGAAGCCGTCCGATTGAAGAAGGAGGCCTTCCGGGATATGATATCCTGGAGGACTCCTGACTCGGTTGCGAGTACCGACAGGCTCGAAGGGCTGCAGCGGCTGCCGTGTCGGAGGCTAAGCAGCGGGTGTGGGAGAAGTTCGGAGAGGCCATGGAGAAGGACTTTCGGTCGGCACCAAAGTGTTTCTGGAAGACTATCCGGCACCTCAGGAGGGGGAAACGGGGAACTATCCAAGCTGTGTACAGTAAGGATGGGACTCTGTTGACCTCAACTGAGGAGGTCGTCGGACGTTGGAAGGAACACTTTGAGGAACTCCTGAATCCGAATAACACGCCCTCTATGTTGGAGGCAGAGCTCGAGGTTGATGGTGTTTCGTCGTCAATTTCCCTGGTGGAGGTCACTGAGGTAGTCAAACATCTCCGCAGTGGCAAAGCCCCAGGGATTGATGAGATCCAGCCAGAAATGCTAAAGGCTCTGGGTGTTGAGGGGCTGTCATGGTTGACACGCCTATTCAACATCGCGTGGGAGTCGGGTACAGTGCCAAAGGAGTGGCAAATCGGGGTGGTGGTTCCCCTGTTCAAAAAGGGGGACCAGAGAGTGTGTGCCAATTACCGGGGTATCACACTTCTCAGCCTCCCTGGTAAAGTCTACTCCAAGGTGCTGGAAAGGAGGGTTCGGCCGATCGTCGAACCTCAGATTGAAGAGGAACAATGCGGTTTTCGCCCCGGACGTGGAACTACGGACCAGCTCTTCACTCTCGCAAGGATCCTGGAGGGGGCCTGGGAGTATGCCCATCCGGTCTACATGTGTTTTGTGGATCTGGAGAAGGCGTATGACCGGGTCCCCCGGGAGAAACTGTGGGAGGTGCTGCGGGAATATGGGGTAAGGGGGTCTATCCTCAGGGCCATCCAATCCTTGTACTCCCAAAGCGAGAGCTGTGTTCGCGTCCTCGGCAGCCAGTCAGTTTCGTTCTCAGTGGGTGCTGGTCTCCGCCAGGGCTGCGCCTTGTCACCAATCCTGTTTGTGATATACATGGACAGGATATCGAGGCGTAGTCGTGGTGGGGAGGGGTTGCAGTTCGGTGGTCTGAGGATCTCGTCACTGCTTTTTGCAGATGATGTGGTCCTCATTGGATCATCGGCCTGTGACCTTCAGCACTCACTGGATCGGCTGGCGGCCGAGTGTGAAGCGGCTGGGATGAGGATCAGCACCGCTAAATCTGAGGCCATGACTCTTAGCAGGAAACCGGTGGATTGCTTACTCCGGGTAGGAAATGAGTCCTTAGCCCAAGTGAAGGAGTTCAAGTACCTCGGGGTCTTGTTCGCGAGTGAGGGTACTATGGAGCGTGAGATTGGCCGGAGAATCGGAGCAGCGGGGGCGGTATTGCGTTCGCTTTACCGCACCGTTGTAACGAAAAGAGAGCTGAGCCGCAAGGCGAAGCTCTCGATCTACCGGTCGATCTTCGTTCCTATCCTCACCTATGGTCATGAGGGCTGGGTGATGACCGAAAGGACGAGATCGCGGGTACAAGCGGCCGAGATGAGTTTTCTCAGAAGGGTGGCTGGCGTCTCCCTTAGGGATAGGGTGAGAAGCTCAGTCATCCGTGAGGAACTCGGATTAGAGCCGCTGCTCCTTTACTTAGAAAGGAGTCAGCTGAGGTGGTTCGGGCATCTGGTAAGGATGCCCACTGGGCGCCTTCCTTGGGAGGTGTTTCAGGCACGTCCAGTGGGGAGGAGACCTCGGGGAAGACCCAGGACTAGGTGGAGAGATTATATCTCAACACTGGCCTGGGAACGCCTCGGGATCCCCCCATCAGAGCTGGTCAATGTGGCCCGGGAAAGAGAAGTCTGGGGCCCCCTGCTTGAGCTGCTCCCCCCGCGACCCGACCCCGGATAAGCGGATGACGATGAGGATGAGGGTATATAAGGTGATCTGGTTTCGTATTTACATGACTCTTAGATTAGGTTTTTGTGCTGTGATAATGAGGATCCTGGCTCCAGGATGGGAGCGGTCAACCACAATTTCTCCTCCTGACTTCAGGGTGGTCCTGGAAGCATGCAGGCCCTTCAGGAATGGCAGATAAAAAACACAAGCAAAGAATCAGGAGATTACATCAGCTCGATATCGGGTCGGCTTAGCTCAGGAGGTTGAGCAGTGCTCTTGTAACCGAAAGGTTGCCAGTTCGATCTCCAGTTCCTCCTGGTTGAAAGTTGGTGTGTCAATGAGCAATACACTTAACCATAACTGCTCCTGATCAGCTGGCTGTCGCATTGCATGGTTGACTCTGCCGTTGTAAGTCTCATTTGATAAAAGTGTCTGCTAAATGCCCTGTATGACATGCTGCAGTCTCATTTTGTCTGTGACATCAATGTTCAGGAAACATGTTGCCTATAAAAAGAGCACTACACTGACATTTTTTCATTTTCATAGATATTGAAATCAGCAGGCTTACCATATCAGTGTGAGCTGTGGGCTTGTTCTGACTGGTGAGGAGATTGATGTCAGGTTCCATTCCAGTTGCAGCCAGTCTCAGAGACTGATGCAGGTGTTGATCTGAGAGTCTTGATCTCGTCTGATTTTTTTTTGCTTCATGCGTGAAAAAGTTTGCTCACAGATATATGTGCTCCCAAAAACTGTGGACATCTTCATTGCGTGCTTTCTTACTGCAACTCAGCCAGTTCAAATTGAAGAGAAGGCAGGGTGTCATTAATGTCGGCAGCAAAAGGGTTCTGGAATAAGCGAATTTCTTTAACGTGGGCACGAAGCTCACGGAACCGCACACTGAACTCCGCTCTCAGCGTTTCCAGTGCGTCCTTGCACTTCTTGGTTGGAAACGGGACCGCTGGTTTCTCAGCTGAGAGGCTTCGAGTAGCAGGGAGATGGGTGAAGTCTTGGTTTTGCACTTGTCCAACAAGCAGCGCCAGTTTAACCTCAAATGCTTTGACGTGGGAATACATGTCACAGATTAATTTTCCCTTGCCTTGGAGCTGTAAATTGAGGCCGTTTAAAATTTCTGTCACATCTGTTAAAAAGGCGAGGTCCCATTTCCATTCTGTGTCGATCAGCTCTGGGACCGTTTTTCCCTTTGTCAGGAGAAAGGCGTTGATTTCGGGTAGAAGCTCGTAAAAGCGCTTCAAAACTCTGCCCCGGCTTAACCATCTGACTTCAGCGTGGTAAAGCACGTCTCCATGGGCAGACTCCAGCTCAGATAGGAAAGCTTGGAACTGCCTGTGTTTTAGTCCGTTTGCTCTGATGAAGTTTATGCAAGACACAACCACCTTCATGACAGATTCCCACTTCAGAACTTTGCAGCACTGTGCTTGCTGGTGAATCAGGCAGTGGACTTGTAGTGGGGGGGTGAGGCCTCGTTCCTCCATTTCTCTTTTTATGCGCCCCACTAGCCCCCGCGACGCACCAACCATACTCGGAGCACCGTTGTGACGCCAGCCAGCTTAGACCAGTCCAAACCCAACTCTTCCATCTCCTGTCGTAGTATCCGTGAGACTTTGTAGAGCTGCCAGCTCCTCGGACACTTCAAAATTTGAATTTACTCCCCGAATAAAAATCAGCAGTTGTGCCGCGTCCTGCACGTCATTGCTCTCATCCATTGCCAATGCAAAACACTCAAAATCTTTAGCTCTCTCTTTCAGCTGGACATGTACATTATGCCCCATTTCTTCAATTCGCCTGGTAATTGTAGATGCGGACAGACTCACCGCGTTCAGAGCATCTTTCCTGTCCGGACACACCTCCTCCGCGACAGCGTTCAAACACTTCTTAACGAACTCCCCATCACTGAACGACTTTCCACAGCTTGCAATCAGTTGAGCTACCTTGAAGCTGGCCCGAACGGATGACAGGTTGATCTTTGTTTGGCGTAGCATTGTACTCTGCTGGGCAGCAAATCCACTTTTTAGCGTAGCCACCTTGTCTCTCCTCACTTGGCCCAGCAAGCTAGCATACTGCCCGCCATGACGGGTTTCATAGTGTCGGCGGATGTTAAATTCTTTGAACACCGCCACCGTCTCTTTGCAGATTAGACAAACTGCCTTTTCCTTGCACTGGACAAAAAAATAGTCATCTGTCCACTGCTGTTTAAAAACTCTCCACTCTGAATCTATTTTCCGTCTCCCCAACAGTTTCGACATTTTCTTGTCTTGCTTTCACCCGCGCAAACTTGCCGCTCAATCGCCGCACGCACTTGCAGCTTGATCTCCTGCTTGCACTTGCAGCTTGATCGCCCGACGTCACGTTGCAAAGCGCTATTTGACATCTCAAATATATGAAAAAGTACTATGTAAAAATTAACAATTGACTTGTATGGTATATTTAAATTTTCACTTCCCTCCTAAAAAAAAAAGAAGAAATTAATAAAAAATAATAGTAATTTAAATAGGCCATGTTTAGAGGGATTGTTTGCGATCGTTAAGGGGGCCACTCCAGTTGTTAAGGCGGGCCGGATCCGGCCCAGGGGCCGTAGTTTGGGGACCCTTGGTCTACAAGATAGTTGACATCTACGGTACTGCACACACAGTTGAGCCTGTTGAGGGAGGTCCAGTTAAGAGGGTTCATGGGTCAGAGTTGCGTCTTTGTCCCAGACCGGTTCCCAAACCAAGAACTAAAGCTAGGTTGCAGACTAGAACCTAGGGCCTAAAGAGAGGTCACTTGGACCTGATTTCGTTGTTTGTGCAACCGCCAAACCTGTTTCATGTTGCAGGAAGAGACAGAGTTGATGTATTAGCTGTATCAGTATCTTCAGATGAGAGTGACTTTGAGGGATCTAAAGAAAGTTATCCAGATGTAAGAAATGTTGACACTGAAACAGAACATGTGGATAGTGATGTGTATCCAAATAACAGTGATGACAGTGATGGTGACAGCACCTCAAATGGGGATGGGCATACACTACCAGACAATGATTCCGCACAAAGTAAAGCCTATACATCTAGACCTGCCATTAGAAAAAGCAAGAGGGCAACAGCGGAGTCTCATTCTAACCCATTTCACCTTACAAAGTCATCTTGTAATGCTGTATCAGTCAGCGCAGACAGCCAGGTTTGGACAAACGTGTGTACTGCTCTCGTCACATTTCTCTTCACAGCCGTTTTGTATGGACTTTTTCGGTGAGCAATAATGGTTTGGAGGGTGCAAAGAGGAACACTTAGAACACTTCATTGTGGAGCAAATACAAGCATTGTTGATGTTTTATGGTACAAATGATCAGAGTAATGCTGTGGATTTGAGCCTGTAAGTTCTCTAGTCACCGAGGACGTTGACTTGCTGCAGGGGTGTATGTAACCGGGTGGTACAGTTATATAGGATGTAGTTTCCACTTGGTGTGTTATTGTTCTTGTAGTGATATATGAATGTATGGGCCACCGTAGTGCCATACCTGTGACGTCATATCCATGTGTCCGGGAATAAAGCAGTTGTTCTATTAATGAATCCTACACGGTAGTCACGGTTAATGCCTCCGCACATGACATGGTGTCAGAAGTGGCCGATTTACGATTTTTTAAGTGACAATGGCGAAGTTGGGACCTCCAGAAAAGTTTGATTGCACCCGTCCGGCTGAGTGGCCGATGTGGCGCCGACGTTTTGATCGCTATCGAGTGGCAACAAAACTAGACCGGGACAGTGGTGTAGTGCAGGTGAACACACTTCTCTATGCTATTGGAAGTGAGGCGGAGGCTATGTACGATTCGTTTGTGTTTGACCGGAGCGTAGCCCTTGAAGACGAAGAAGACGAAGTAAGCCCTGAGAATGATTACGACATTGTGATAAAGAAGTTTCACGAGCATTTTGTGCCGAAGAGAAACGTAATACACGAACGGGCATGCTTTCATAAGCTGGTTCAAAACCCGGTGAGCTTGTTGAAGCTTTTATCAGAAGCCTGTATGAGCTAGCGCAGTACTGTGAGTTCGGAGTGACCAAGGACGAGCAAATCAGGGATAGGATTGTGATTGGCATCTCTGTCGCTTGAGAAAGCAATTCAAATAACTCGTCAGAGTAGGCAAATAAAACAGCAATTAGGAAGTTTGCGTGCTGACAGTGACTGTGCAGTTGATGCTATGAGACAGGGAAGATGGCAATCCAATCGAAGAAACGGCGCGAAGGATAGACCGCAGTGGCAGAGAAGAGACGACAGGGGTGAGTCAAGGCAGTTTGCCTGTTCACGTTGCAATGGTCAGCATGGGAACACACGCCCCTGCCCAAAGATGCAGGAAAGGCCGTCTGTCAAAGTAAATCACTAAAAGAAGTCAATGTCACGTCTGACTGTTCCGAGGAGTGCAGTGAAGATGCGTTTTTCGTTGGTGCTGTGATGGAGGCGACAACAGACGTGATTGAGCAGCCTGACTCCGAAAATGAGCGGCTGGTGGAATTGCATGTAAAAGGCAGTCCTGTTGAATTTAAAATAGACACTGGTGCAGACATCACAGTAATGTCACAGACTGCTTTCAATAGGCTTGTAGTGCCCACGATTGGTCATGACTGGGCCAAAACCACTAGTTACCAGCCCAGGCGGTTAAGCGCAATGTGTGGGCAGATTCCTTGCCACAAGTCCATACAAGGGATGTCATTACAAGTACTGGGTGACTGTTATAAGGGGGCCGTACTCACATAATCTACTGGGACGCAGTGTCGCTAAGAGAATGGGCCTGGTGATGAGTCAATGCTGTTGCATCAGATCTGCTAGAGGGTGTGTTTGGGGACATCGGCCTGTTCAAGTGTGACCCTGTGAAGATTGAATTGAAGCCGGATGCAGAGCCCTACACCCTGACAATGCCGTGCCGTATCCCGTTTCCTCTCCTGCCAAAAGTTGAAGCCGAATTATGATGCATGCTGTCCCTGGGCATAATCGAGGAAGTCACGGACCCCACGGATTGGTGTGCCCCGATGGTACCTGTCGAAAAACAGAACAACGAAGTAAGAGTGTGCATAGACCTAAAACGCCTGAACAAGGCAGTAAAGCGTGAGAGGTACATTTGCCAACGCTTGAAGATATCGCTCGAAAGCTGGCTGGAGCGAAGATATTCTCCACTCTCAACGCTTCATGCGGATTTTGGCAAATCCCATTGGAGGAGAATAGCCGCAAGCTGACAACGTTCATTACTCCCATTGGCAGGTTCTGTTTCCGTAAACTCCCATTCGGGATAACGTCAGCCCCAGAAATTTTTCAAAGACAGATGTCCACTCTGCTTAAGGACCTCAAGGGGCTTGTCGTAGTGATGAATGACATTCTGGTGTATGGAGCCACGACCGAGGAGCATGACCGTAGTCTGAATGCAGTTTTGAGGAGTGTCAAAGACAGTGGACTGAAATTGAACAGGGCCAAATGCCACTTTGGCAAGTCAGAAATTCAGTACTTTGGACACCTCATCAGTGCGGATGGCCTGAGGCTGGACCCCAGCAAGGTGAAGGCAGTCACCCAAATGGCCAGTCCAACAAGTGTCGAGGAACTGCGTCAGGTCCTGGGCCTCATCAACTATTTTGGGAGATTTCTGCCTGATCTCTCCACCAAACTGCATCCGATCACTGATCTGCTGAAGAGGGAAAACGACTGGGTCTGGAATGAGGCACAGGAAAGAGCGTTTGAGACTGTCAAAGCCATGCTTGTGTCAGCCCCTGCTCTGGCATACTACGAAGCTAACAGGAAGACTGTCGTCAGTGCAGATGCGAGCAGCTACGGCTTAGGGGCTGCGTTAATGCAGGAACATGGCGGCGAGTGGAAGCCAGTGGCATTCTGTTCTCGTACACTGTCAGAGGCCGAGAAAAGGTACTCACAAATTGAAAAGGAGTGCCTGGCGTGTGTGTGGGCCTGCGAGAGGTTTGCACGCTAAGTATAAGGTATGGACAGTTTTCACATGCACACAGATCACAAACCCCTTGTGCCGCTTAGCAATACCTACGACCTGGACAAAGCTCCTCCTAGGTCTCAGAGGCTTCTCATGCGCCTTCTTCATTTTAATGTGGTGGCCGAGCACATTCCAGGGAAACAGTTAGTCATCACCGACACACTCTCCAGACAGCCCTTATCCGAGGTGAGTGATGGGGAGCTGGAGCACGAGGTACAGGCCTACGTGGAATCAGTCGTTGCCAATGCTCCAGTCTCATCACAAAGACTCAGCGAGATCCGCACAGCTACTCAACAGGACGGTGAGCTGCTGCAGATCATAGCCTTTATCAGAAATGGGTGGCCGCCTGTAGCAGGTCAATGAGCGTGGGGAGACCAGTTTCCTTCGTCCCTTTGTTGGGAACTCTTTTATTTTTTGAATCAAACTTAAGACATGCTCCAAACTAAATCATAAGACTCGATCCATGCGCTTCCTGGTTCTGTTGGTGTTGAGCACAGTCTCTGGATCTCTCTCTCTCACAGGTTACACCTCTCTCAGGTAACAACTCTCCCAGGTGACATTCCTCTACTGCAACACACGCATTAGCAGTGAGATAACACAGAAAGTCTCAGCATGCAGATTCATGTTCGTGAGATGGGGGATACCACTTGAACTGGTGAATGACAACGGCCCACAGTTCACATCTGGGGAGTTCAAAGACTTTAGTGAGAAGTATGGTTTTTCCCATACTACAACTAGCCCTCACTAACCCCAGGCGAACGGTGCAACAGAACGGGCTGTTCAGACGGCCAAGCACATCCTGAAGCAGCCCGATCCACATCTCGCTCTGTTGTGTTACAGAGCTACCCCTAGTGCAGCAACCGGTGCGAGCCCAGCTCAGCTCATGACTGGGAGACGCATCAGAACTACACTTCCTATGTTGGAAGAGAAGCTACAGCCTGCACCTGTTGACAGACAACAGGTTCAGGAAAAAGAGTGCAGGTGACTTCAAGAGGTCGTGAGGTCGGACTTCCTTACAGGTATAGGGACACTTAACTCTTAGGCCTGCTTTAATGCACTTATGATTACCTTCAAATTAAAGCAGGGATTGGTTATGTTATTAAGTTGAAATGTTATTGTGGAGATTTTGACTGTTTTCATACCGACATACAGTTGTTACAAGAAATGCACTTTGGAGTTACGAAATGGAATTGGACTGTATGGCTGTTGCCGAAGTCGGAAACCCATGGACTTCTTGGACTGTTTCAGAGCAATAGGGACAGCAACTATTGAGGGCAGAATAATCCCTACGTTGCTGTGGATGGCGGGCAGTCTACCCCAAAATCCTAGTTCAATGTGACCCTGTTATGGAAATTATGCCTGTTCTGTTTTGGGTAATGCATGAATATCTCAATGACTTAAAAGGGGAAAATGTAGTGATATATGAATGTATGGGCCACCGTAGTGCCATACCTGTGACGTCATATCCATGTGTCCGGAAATAAAGCAGTTCTATTAATGAAACCTACACGGTAGTCACGGTTAATGCCTCCGCACATCACAGTTCTTAACCAATTATGTTTGATTAACCTGTTGTTTGTAGTTTTCTTTATGAATATAACACTAACAGATGTAGTACTTGGGAATGGGATTGCGGGTGGTTTGCAACGGTTAGTGTGGCAGTCTGGTCACAAGGTGGCAGTATTGAGGGGGAAATAAGTCCACTGGAAACTTCGGGAGGAGCTTGCCTTAGTTCAAGTTTGCTGAAATGTAAGTGTTGTAAGTCGATGTGTATATTGTTATGTGTGAAATGAGTCATTTAATGTTTACTTTATTGAATGACCAATTAATGTTTATAGTGGTGAAATGTGTATGTAACAGAAGTTATTTTACATCTCCTGTTTACAGTCATGCCACTGCCGTATTTTCTAAACTAGTATTTGACTGTATTTTACTAATGTAGTGTTTTTGCGTATTTTTCTATATTAGATATTTTCTTGTATTTACTTTATTCATTTATTTTATAATTTTGAGCTGATTTAAATTGAAGTGCAACTGTTGAGCACAGTAAGCTAATAGTCTGTTTATTTAAGTGCAACTGTTGAGCACTGTAAGCTGTCTGTTAAAAAGAATATGTAACACTCTGTCACAAGAATAATTGTGTTCTAAAATAAATTAATGCTACAAAACCCCCCATCTAATTCCACAGGCTACATTAAAATCTTTTTAATAAATGTAAGCCATTCATTTCTTTATGTCTTAAACTATGTGGCTTTACTAAAACATATTTTCAACCTCACTTTGCACTACAGCACTAGGTAACAGTACAATTCATGTAACTTACTTTGTTTTTTCTTTAAATAAAGTCATTATCCATGTAGAGCGACCTCGACGGGACTTGAATCGAGACCAAGAGCTGATGATGATCTGGTCCAGGATATGATGGACACTACTGAACCCAGGTCCCAGACCTCATCTCTCAGATCTCTCCCGCTGGGCCTCGGAGCTGGCTATGATCCAGTGCAGATTATTATTTAAATCACTGAACCTGGGTCTCAAGGAAAACACAAGCCAGTACATTTTGAATTCAGTGATTGCTTTGTATCGAATTCTAATTCATATCGTTTGCATAAATAACATGTTATCAAAGGAGCCTTTGATAACATTTGATAACTAACAATTTTCTTTTTCGAAACAACATTCATTTTCGACTTTTTCTGCTGGAGTCCAACGCACTTGACTAATCTATCTACCTTTATTTTGGTATAGGTCTATATTTGTGTTGTATTTTACTTCATATATATTATTTGTATAGATAGCTTATATCTGACATATTAAAGTAACCGATTCCTTTTTGGATAACAGTAAGTGACCTATAAGCAGACATTTGGAAATTTACTCAGTACTTTTCTTCATACAGTCAAACACACTAACCAATGATATAATCAGACGGTGACCCTCTATGGGTAGAACATAGGTATCACAATTACTGTTAGAAGTTTAAAGAAAACCGCCCAATGCCCACGGCCTACTTCTGAGCATCCATTTTTGTCGTCATGGCCCTGTTGGCAGAATGAAACATAGCTATTTGTCATTCCTGCAAACCACGTTAACGTTGAATCTTAGTGTTTCTGATGAATTATGCTTTAGATATATACTAGGGCTGTCAAATTACCTCGTTAATTCTGATTAATTAATCACAGAAAAAAAAATAACGCAGATTAATCGCGCTGCTGTAGTGCCCTTTGACCCGGTGCGTCATTTGCGTTGAAACCAAATGGAGGCAGACGAGAAGATGCTGCTCGGCCCCATGAACGAAAAGTTAAAGTTTAAACTCCCAGACGGAACTGTAGATAGGAACAGCATTACCTGCAATCTCTGTAGTATGGAATTTTCAACGGAGCTCATCAACCTTTTAATATCACCTCAACACAAAACATTTGGTAGCAAGCTCTCAGGAACGAGCTGCCCCTGAAGCTGGTGCTATCAGGCAGCCTCGTCAAGCCACACTCGACGGAGATGCATTGAATCTTGAGTGAGATGGAAATGTTATTAATTTGATCTTAAAATGCACCGTATGTTAATGAAATACATGTTTTAAATAAAAGAGGCATTGAACTTTAAAGTCTATTATGTCTATTATTCATTGAATCACTCACTGCCATAATTTAGGCCTACTTGAATTAAATTATTTTTAAATACTTTCTCGGAAAATGTAAGTACATTTACATTTACATTCAGGGCATTTAGCAGACGCTTTTATCCAAAGCGACTTACAATAAGTACATTGGTTACAAGTTTGTTATTTTATATAAGTATGCAATATATTTAAATTAATTAATCATAGAGCCTGTAATTAATTAGATTAA
Organism: Gadus morhua; assembly: GCF_902167405.1. Lineage (NCBI taxonomy): Eukaryota > Metazoa > Chordata > Actinopteri > Gadiformes > Gadidae > Gadus > Gadus morhua. The sequence continues at coordinate 691,494 of NC_044070.1, forward strand.
TATTTTTAATTGCTTGACAGCCCTAATATAGACGTTTCTGATACATATATATCAACGTTTCTGATACCCATATGTCAACGCTTCTGATGTCTCTTATCAATGTTTCTGATACGCGTATATCAACGTTTCGGATACACGTATATCAATGTTTATAAAACAGTATATCAGGGTTTGTGTATATATATATATATATATATATATATAATATAGAGGGTTAACTGAGGGTTAAATGACGGTAGGCAATACTCAACAATTGTATTAAATCAAGGGTATGTCATTATAATTCATGAGTGTTGTGTGTCAATGAAACATGTAAAGTGAGAACCAATGTAAAATATAGACGCGTTTGAATTGGGAGTCAAATTAAGGGATGGTCTTAAGGACGATGTTGGAGGGTTAGGGTAGCGAAGCTGCAGGCGGCCTCTTCACAGACTGCCCTGGGTTGATACGTTTACTGGCCAAGTTTCTATCTCTTGTATACAAATTTAGATGAATTCATGGCAATGCATTGTGTTTCCAATGCATTTCAAGGGAGCATTTGATAATTCTTTATGAGTTCCTCCCTGAAAGGCCAGAGATTCCATGTATATGTCCTTGAGACCCTCGTTGACCTTAAAGAGACCCCAGTTCTATGGCTCACTTGTGAGTTTCCTCGACCCCTATGTCACCTACTCATTGCATCCCTTCATTTGGGCTACAGCTGCCTAATCAACCATTCTAATATAGTTAAATGCCGTCTTTCATATGAAAGACACAACCGCCAGTGGGCTGTGGCAACAATTCTAAAGTAGACCTTATGCTCAGATTTATATCATAGAGGCCGACATCTCTATCTTATTCACAAGTCAATCTAGGCTCCCATTAATGATGTTTCTCTACATCTTCCAAATACCTCTCAGGGAGGGATTACATAACTTCCGGTTGGAACCTCCAAATTGATAATCTTGTATGTCCTTTATTAGGCCTTTCATATAAAGAAGCTCAAGCTCTATTCGCATGTGTAGACCCCTAGATCACCAACCAATTCCATCACTTCCTATTGTTTGTGTGCCTCCAACAAATCATTTTAGTAGATGTTAATGCCCACACACGCAAACACTCTATTTGACTCAATAATGTGGGTTATAATTAACTAATAATTTAAAATGATTACACATTCCACATTTTGAAATGAAAGAAATTTTAATCTGGTTCCTTATTTCTTATCCCTATCAATATGCAGCTTGCCATGATCATTGCACTCAACAACAGAAATAGTACTCACGGGCCATGAATAATAACCTCTCTCCCATGAGGGTTTATTGCCTGGGCACCATTCAGGGAGGCGCTGTTCTGTCTGGCACTGAGGCACCTTAGAAGATGTGTCTTCCCCTAACCAGTTGAACCTAGTTTACAACCCCTAACCAGTGGAACCTAGATTATGACCCCTAACCAGTGGAATCTAGTTTACAACCCCTAACCAGTGGAACCTAGTTTACAACCCCTAACCAGTGGAACCTATTTTATGACCCCTAACCAGTGGAACCTAGTTTACAACCCTTAAGCAGTGGAGTCTAGTTTACAACCCTTATCCAGTGGAGCCTAGTTTACAACCCCTGACCAGTGGAAACTAGTTAACGACCCCTAACAAGTGGAACCTAGTTTACGACCCCTGACCACTCGAACCTACTTCAACCAGTAGGACCTAGTTTAACCAGTGGAACTGAGTTTAAGCAGTGGAAGCAGGTTTAACCAGTGGAACCTAATTCACTACAAAAAACAAACAATTGATGGCAGCATAGCTACCATCAAAGCTCATGGCAGCATAGCAGCATAGCTGCCATCAAAGCACACTCATTTTTATTGCAACGAGTGAGCTATGGTTTGGAGTAAAAGCTAAATAATATTTATTTAAATTAGAAAATTACGTTCACTATTAAGGTGATACATATACATCTAGATTTGAGTTAATTACACTTTACACAGAACTCATAAACTCGTAAGCAACATGAACTGTGCTTAAATTGCATACATTAATGTTCATGGAATGTATGTATCCTAGCGTCCCGCTCCATCACAGTAATCTAGAATCAATATGTTTGGGGGTTGTTCAGAATACTGTGTTCATATAATGTTTAATAATATTGGATATTGGCATGCATGTTAGAATGTTTTTCCACAAATCTCAAACAGAATATAGCCTACCCTGATTGTATTTCGACCAATACCCCAGAAGACCTGAGAGCAGTTTAAACCTCAACATTAGATGTATCTAGGCATTGATGTCGACCTTATCTTTGGTTCAGAAAGTTTAAACCTCTGTGTTACATCTATCTTGGAATGTGGATTTTGACCGTATCTTTGTTTTAAGGAACGTTGAGATTCATATATATATATATATAATAAGACAATTGTTTTAATGTATAGATGGATTATATACATTTTATGAACACAAAGACAATACTTGTCCCTTGTCAATACTTGTGTATATCAGGAACATTGATTTTGGAGTTTATCTATGTGTAGTGTTTAGCTATATGTAGTGTTTAGTGTTTAGTTTGGCTCCAAGCACAAAAATAACAAGTACAATTCTCAGTATCATTCTAAATCAGTAACTGTAATCAGTACCTTGAAGTACATGGTATGTATACAGAGTATATGAAGTGCCGTACACAAACCAAGAATTTGAGCCTTCTTCAGCTTTAGTCTCTTAACCAAAATAGACATTAGACAAATAAACATACTACCACCAAAATCACACAACAGGGTTAGGGTTAGCTAAGACATTGGAAAACGTACCCCTACCAAATCACTCAACAGGACACACATTTGTTCATAATTACAACATCACCACCGAATTCAGTATGTATTTTTTTTTCTCATTTATTATCAGAGGCTTTTGTTTTATATACAGACAAGTATTTGCAAAGTACTAAAATGTATTTAAACTCAAAGTACTAAAAAGTATTTTAACTCAAAGTACTAAAAAGTTATATATATATTATTCAGTAGTGGTATTCTTGTTGTAGCTGTTTGTCTGGATGGGTGCTGTTTTCTGTCTCTAGCTGGGTGGTGTACAGCCCACTTCACCTAGTCATCCCGTTTTCTGTCTCTAGCTGGGTGGTGTACAGCCCACTTCACCTAGTCATCCCCTGTTTTCTGTCTCTAGCTGGGTGGTGTACAGCCCCCTTCACCCAGTCATCCCGTTTTCTGTCTCTAGCTGGGTGGTGTACAGCCCCTTCACCCAGTCATCCGCTGTTTTCTGTCTCTAGCTGGGTGGTGTACAGCACCCTACTTGACCCAGTTGCTCCTCCCTCTGTATACACAACGGCTGTGGAACGGTCTATCGGCTATGTATATTCTTATTTTTTACCTTTTTTCTTTTTTATTTATATCGACAACGTAGCTTTCATCGCTGCAAACCTGAAAATTCCCTGTGACTTGTGACATTTTTATTCTTTTTGTTTTTTATTCAGTTTCTGTCAATTTTGATAACTAAGAGGAAAGTCAGTGTATGTGTGTGAGTGTGGTGGGCGGGACATAAGCAGATGAAAAACCCTCTACAACTCACATTAGATAAGAAATATGGTGAATATAGGGTCATACTCATGGTTATATGATGTCTGTATAATAATAAAATAATACCGTTAAATTAATAATAAATAATAATAATAATTATCCTAATGGTATTAGTATAATGTCTTTCTAATGTCTTTAACCAAACCACGGATCATGGTTGATGACAGAATAGAGAGAAGACAGAGGGCAGAGCAGAAGAGCACTTTAACATTATCACACCTAGCAATGATGTCCAGGACACTGACGTTGTTGTTAGCAATCATGAAATAACACACAAACAGACGTAACTGTTATAAACCTCTGAGCAGACAATTGGCTGTTTGTGATGAGTGTCAGGCCATTTCACAACCGTGTGTAAACAGGGAGCGGTGAAACCACATCCACACCACAAAGGAAATAAATATCATTTTCATTTCCACTTTCATAAATATGATACAGCAGTATTTGATGCCTGTTCACTTAGCTGATGTATTGCATTTATCACACAAGTAATAGTAACATTAATAATAATAATAATAATGAACAATGAAACCACATTTTGTTCTTTTTGCGGGTTCATCCTATTATTACAGAGATGGTTGTGTGTCCGTTTGTCTTGAGATGGCAAAGCAGCTTTTCATCTTCTTAGTACAGGATGGTTTGCGTGTCCGTTTGGGGATGTGGATCAGAAGCGGCAGAAAGGAAGCTCTGAGGAGACATGGTGTGATGGTCTTCAGACTCCTGATCCGCTCCCAGTGCTCCTTCTCACCAGTCAGCCCTGTGGGCGCCTCCCTCGGCCCGTGGGTTGGTGATGGCTACATCCCATTGTGCTAAACGTACACCATGGAGCTGTTAGGAAGCTATAATGTCACTTTGAAGTCGCTAAGCTCTCTGAGTAGAATATGATGGTGTCTTTATGCCTCTGCATGTGTGTATTTGTGTGTGGGGAGTGCGCTTGGGGTGACGAGGGGTGAGTCCATATAAAAAGCATGAATATCCATAAACTGATGGAACCTATCCACGGGTCAATCAGCCAATCAAAACAAAGAAAGTAGTAGCAGTAACCCCATGAAGCAACGGAAAGGCATTCTAGGGTGTTGGGGGAGGGGCATGGCATGTGTACCAGGCACACTCTCGGTCTATTGCTACTGAAATCAGCCCTTCAATACACAACTGCAACCCTGAAATCTGCTTGTGGAGCTAACTTCTGCCGTGTCTCTGGAGTCGACTCGCTAAGTGGGTGTCTATCCACTTAGAATTTCGTAGAAAGAGCAGAATAGGGTCCTGGCGCTGCCTGTAAAATTGTTCTTCTGCTTTGTTTTAAATCGTCTAGTAAAGCATTAGCAACTTTCCCTTGGTCGATCATCAAAAGATAGAGGAAGAGAGAAAGGGGGAGGGAGAGAGACATTGAAATCCAGACACAGACAGATATATAAATATATTTATAGAGAGAAGTTGTCTGACTTATTTGAGTTTATCGTTGGAACTATTGAGTTTCAACCAGACTAAACAAAGGCTCTATAATACGCACACTTTGACACTGCTTCTTAATAAAAGGATATCACTATACTTTAACATTTTCTTATTCCAGTCTAATAACATATGTATTAACCAATGGGAAGAAACCACTCTCCGGACAGGTGAGTGTTAACCAATTGGAATTACCAAAGCTATGACAGATTTGATTACGTCATTGGGGGATAAACCATTATGATAAGAAGATTGGTCTGTAAAGCATTGGTTGCCCAGGTGTTCAGGACTCCAATTACAATGTCTACACTGTTCTTGAACACAGTGCCAATGTATTAACTCAGCAGGCTATCAATGACTTGCCCGACAATAATACACAGATAAATACACTGGAACACATTAAAGTAAGGCGGTATCAAATCAGTATCAGTAAACCATTATTGCTAGACGTTTTGTTTTTTTGTTTCTCTGTGCAAAATAGATAAGGTGCCACCGCTTTCCATCTGTGATGCAGAACATCATGACACACAAAAACTAACACAACAACCCATTCAATCAATAAAACAATCCATCAGCAACTCCTTCTTCAAATAAGAAGCATCAATACATTTCTTGGGAATCTATGGTAAGAAAATAAGTTATTTCGCTCCAGAGTTGGAACATAGGAGAATTCAGATAAAGTTATTGTGGGACCAGCAATGGATATTCTTTAAAATCCAACCTGCTCTCCTAATGTCTTCATTGTTCATAAATATACGCTAAATGTGTAAACAGCCCAGGAGCGGTCAGGACTGATACAGGTCTGGATTTGTCAGCCAGTATAAAAGGATGGTCACTACCGTCCCTAACGGCACTTGAAACAGACCATCGAATCATGACAATACAGCTGAAATCAACCACCTTCTGTTACATGTCCGTTTCCTTCCCTGGAAAGTACTCTATTATGTTTGTAAAAAAAAACACCTGACATTAATCGCCCCGGTTTGAATAATCATGGTGCCAAGTCATTTAAAAACCTTGTTTAATTGTCTTCATTTTAACAAGTGTATTTAAAAGGGTATTTCTGCCACATGTATTAAAAATGTGCATTCACTGCACTGAAGTGCACACATTAGCATTTCCTGATCTGCTTCAGCACACTTGAAAACATTATTCCTTCAATTATTTCTGGCTTTACTACAGATGTGATGGTTTTTCTAAACGTTGACTATTGATCCAACTCAGAAAAAAGAGAAAAAAGCACTTTAACAACCAGAAGTCAGCCCTGAATGAGTTTTTTCCAGCCTCATTCCTGCCAAATAAATGATGCATGGCCAGAGAAATCACATCAGTTCAGATTTCCTGACAGTGGATGATTTTTAGATTTCAGATCCACTTGCCATGCAAGTTCAGTATACATATACTGGCAAATGAATGCAGAACAAAGAATCAGAAGTTTTTTTCACTTATAGCCACAAGTAATGAGGGCAGGATGAGGCTGTTCTTCAGGTACATCTAACTAACCTGATCTCTATTGGACATATTCTCTGTATTTAAACAATTTTATCATAGCACCACATTCCACATCAAAGTGTTTTTTATTGTGTGAAATGCACGTTGGATGCTGGCCCATTTTTAGTGACTTCTCAAGACAAGAAGTCTACCTCATCCTTTCTAGCGGCGTAGTATCTGAAGTACACCTCCACTCTGTTCCTTTTTGTGCATGGCTTTTGGGCCCTGTGGATGAGCCCCCCTTATACACAAGGGCAAACAGCTGTTAGAACTGAATTCATAGGTTGAATACAGTATACCAGGAGTGTTGACATCGTTTAAAATAGTTACTTGATGACAAATCATCCACGGCTTGAATGGGGAACCGTGCGGTATGAAGATGTAGACTAGATAAAGCATCAGGAGATTCTTGGATGTGTTTCGTTTTGTGTTACTGGCGTCTGTTGTGGTGCTTTCTCAAGTAAAATACCTCCCAAAAAAGAAGACAACTAAAACAAAATCATTGCAATGTAGTCTTAGGTATCAGGCTCTAAACGGCTTGTTTTTTCTGTTTGTGGGTGACAGCCCAGGTAAACTAAACAAAAGTGCAAAATTCTTCAATAAAAGCAGGTGGACAGGGGAAGCGATCCCAGACGGTAAAGAATGTTTCTCTGCCCCTTCTGACGCGGCAACCTGGTTGTTAAGTGAGACGCCAGCCCAGTCTACCAGCATCATTTCATCGTTTTGCTCAACTTACTCTAAAAAACATAAGAAAATGTAATAATCGCAACAATATTAAAGGACTTTTAACATCGATAAAGTTTACTTTTGGCTATGAAAATCCCTTTTCTGTTGTATTCCCATTAGTCCCTCAATGCCTGGTCAGAAAGTGGTCCAAGTGTTCCCACCCACAGTCTATTAAAGCCAAGATGCTTCATAAATATTGATGACTATTGGGTGGACTATTAGGCCCTCCCTGTCTAATGAATGATAGATAGATCAGTTGAGTGTTTGGACCCTGTAGAACCTCTCTTTTGCCCCTGAGGTCAAAATATCGGGGACTCCTCGAACCGTCTAGGCTCCCGTTGTCATGACAATGCAGGAAGTTCACAGGTATCCCAGTGGTCGCTGTTTCAATGCTGTTTCATTTGTTTCGATGCTCCTGGACCTCAATGTGAATCTCCTGACAACAACCGGCAGGGAGGACTTTAGGACCTCAAATTGGATGAAAAGAGAGTTTGATAAAAGAAAGATAAAATCCTCATTGTTTGCTCTTTTAATTGATCCTTATACGTCGGTCCTTCTCATATCCCTCCTGATTTTGCTTCCTCCTCACTCTTATAAAGTGATCTATGGTTAATTCATCAAATGAATGTACACATTTCACCCCAAACAGGAAGATCTTCCATCAGCCTTTGTTTTGTGTTTTAGTTGAGTTGTTTTGTGCCTCTGATCCCCAGCTGAATGGCGGCTACACCCCAGGCTGGGGGTCCGCGTTATTGCCTCTGATACCCAGCTGAGTCGCGGCTACACCCCATGCTTGGGGTCCGCGGGGCCCTCTGGTGGCGACGGCTTGCTGAGGTCGCTGTGTGATGCGCCAGGCACTTCTGTCTTGGGGGTGAGCCCGTGAAAGAGCTGCGAGGTGGCCCGTGTCACACTGTCGTAGGACGGTGGTGAGGAGATGGTGGAGACGGTCTGGGAGTGCTCCATGGCCGCCCCACCAGAGCCGTAGTTTTCCCGCATCATGGCGGCGATCAGCCCCTCCTTTTCCACTGCCTCCTCCCCAGCACCACCCGCCTCGTCCTCGCCCGAGGCGTGGCGCGGCGTGGTGAGCTGGCGGTACAGGAAGGACGCCGCCTTCATTTGTCTCCGCACCAGGTGGCGGCGGTAGCAGCGCTGGATGACAGACGCCGACACGTCCTCCTGCTTGCGGCGCAGCGTGGTGGTGATGGGCTCGTACGAGATCTTGGACGGGTTGGCCATCATGAACTTCTCCTCCATCTGCTGCTTGAGCGCGTCCATCTCGCCCGACTCGCCCAGCACGCGCTTGGTGAAGGCAAACAAGATGTCCAGGCAGTGGATCTTGTCCCCGCTCACCATAGGCAGGTCCATGCTGATCAGCTTGATCTTGTTGGGCTTGCCGATTCGCAGCGGCTCTGACAGTGTGTCGGCGAAGTCCGAAAGCTTGGCGTACTCGATGAACTGCGTCGCCTCCGGGTCGAACTTCTCCCACACCTCGTAGAACATCTCGAAGTCGTCCTCGCTCAGCGGCTCCGTGCTCTCCTCCGTGGCCACGCTGAAGTTCTCCAGGATGATGGCGATGTACATGTTGACCACGATGAGGAAGGAGATGATGATGTAGGTCACAAAGAAAGTGATGCCTACCGAGGGGTTTCCGCAGTTGCCTCTGGCGTTGGTGCCGGTGTGGGGCAGCTGGGCGTTGCACTCCTCGGGGGAGTTGTTGAGGATGGGGCTGAGCAGGCTGTCCCAGCCTGCCGAGGTGGTGATCTGGAACAGGCAGATCATGCTGTTCCCGAATGTCTCGAAGTTGAACATGTCGTCGATGCCCGCCTGCTTCTTGACGTAGGCGAAGTTGGCCATGCCGAAGATTGCGTAGATGAACATGACGAGGAAGAGGAGGAGGCCAATGTTGAAGAGTGCTGGCAGGGACATCATCAGGGCGAAAAGCAGCGTGCGGATGCCCTTGGCGCCCCGGATCAGCCGCAGCACGCGGCCGATGCGGGCCAATCGGATCACTCGGAACAGCGTCGGTGACACAAAGTACTTCTCGATGATGTCCGCTAACACGATGCCTGGAGTAGTCAGAGACAGACATAGAGAGAGAGAGAGAGAGAGAGAGAGAGAGAGAGAGAGAGAGACACAGACAGACAGACAGACAGACAGACAGACAGACAGACAGACAGACAGACAGACAGACAGACAGACAGACAGACAGACAGACAGAGAGAGAGAGAGAGAGAGAGAGAGAGAAAGAAAGGCATTTCACTATTGTCATGATGTATTTATTTATTTCAAGGCAGGGCTGCCATGTCAAATTTCCAGTTTGAACCTACAATTAATTTCCTTGGCAATGTCATCTTCACAAACAAGCATCCATCCTGCAATCATCCATCACTCATCATCTAACCTTCACAAATAACGTATCAGTGTCTCTCTCTCTCTGATTCTTCAAGATTCCCTCTGGTCCTGTGGTTTCTTAAACTCGCTCTCTCTTGATCTTTGTCAACCTCTCTCTCATCCAATATGTCACCAACTTCCTCTCTCTCTCTCTCTCTCTCTCTCTCTCTCTCTCTCTCTCTCTCTCTAGCCCACACACACACATACATACACAAACACTGATGTTACAGTTCCCTCATGTTTGATTTGTCTCCTCTGGCAGCTCTGATTGCTCATGTTACCTTCACCTCCGCAGCAAAAGACAGACAGACAGACAGACAGACAGACAGACAGACAGACAGACAGACAGACACACACACACACATATACAAACACCCACACATACAAAAACACACACACACACACACACACACACACACACACACACACACACACACACACACACACACACACACACACACACACACACAGTCGACTGCTGAGCCAGGAGCCTTGCTACATGCTGCCATTCAGAATGAATGACTGTGTGCTTGTGTGTGTGTTTGTGCCTGGGTTTGAGTGTGTGTTCCATGACTGTTCCATCACATCATGTTTGAGTGATGGTGATGAGGATGATGATGACTACATCACAACCGAGTCTTAATTCTGCTTCATTCTTTGAACTCAAAGATCCCACCTCGTGTTCGAACAACGAGCCCCCACCCTGGCCCGACTCACCAACGATGGAGAGGATGACCACCACCACGAGGTTCCACCCCGGCCCGACTCACCAACGATGGAGAGGATGACCACCACCATGAGGTCCCACCCCGTCCCGACTCACCCACGATGGAGAGGATGACCACCACCACGAGGTCCCACCCCGTCCCGACTCACCCACGATGGAGAGGATGACCACCACCACGAGGTCCCACCCCGTCCCGACTCACCCACGATGGAGAGGATGACCACCACGAAGTCGAAGATGTTCCAGCCCACGGTGAAGAAGTAGCAGCGCAGCGCCATGATCTTGACCAGGCATTCGGCAGAGAAAAGCACGATGAAGGCCAGGTTGACGTTATTCAGGATGGCCTCCATGTGCGGCGCCTGCTCGTCCGTCTCCACCATCATGGTGATCATGTTGAGCAGGATCAGCACCATGATCAGGATGTCAAACGCCTGCTTTCCCGCCAGGTCGAAGAAGAAGCCCTGCACCGGGTTCTGGAGGGGGAGGGAGGGAGGGGGGAGAGGAAGGAAAGGATGGTCAGATGGAAGGAAGGAAGGGAGGGGGAACGGATGGAATGGAGGGAGGGAGGTAGAGGGAGAGGCCGATGATGGGAGGGAGGCAGAAGATTGAAGGGGGGAGGGAGAGAGGCAGAGAATGGGAGCACTGTAAAAACGAAAACTTAAAATTGTTGGTCTCATTATGATTTCTGAGTAAAATGAATGTAAAACATTAAGTATTCATGTCAATTGTGCAATGCAATTTAGTCCAACCAACAATGTTGAGTTTTGGGTCAAGAGTTGGGCTCAGTGTAGTATCTTTGTTAGCAAGACACACGGGTTTAAGTCAGACTCTGTCTGAGGCTGGGCCAACTACAGTGCACATGCGCAATTCGACACTTTGGAAAATACGGGGTTTCCTAACGGAATTTTCAGATGGTAAATATTGTGGCGACTCCTACCCCCCGGGGAGTCTGGGTATTCGTGATGCTGGTTGGGAAAAAGGGGTTTATTGCCTTTTGTCAATTTGTTTCTGTTAGGTTAAGTGGGGTTAACGGGTTTGGGGTCTTTATTGTTTGCGTGTTGTTTATTGTGCGTAGTGTTGAACTGCCGTCAGAAATGGCAGCTCCGGCGGGGGTAGGTCTCGGCGGCAGTCCGGCAGCTCTAGCACGGGGAGCTCGGCGGCAAGTCTGGCAGCTCAGCCCCCGGAGTATAATACCTTTCTCCTCCATGTCGCGGTTCATGGACTTCAGAGAGTCAAGGTCAAAGTTCCTTTCCCTCAATTCCTCTCAACCATGGCCGAGATATCCCCCACTATGAGTCTTTACTTGTTGTGGAAGTGCCAGCGACGTCAGACGCAGTCTTTATGATTCATAATATCATCCTAGGCGCACATAGCTTTTGGCCGTGATATTAGATATGATATTATATAACTCGAAAATGCATTTCCTGCAGAAAACGCGGTGAGTGCTGTAGTACAAACTGAGGTTGAAAATAGTTTTTAATAAAGCCACATAGATTAAGACATAAAGAAACATTAAATGGCTTAAATCAAGCAAGTGAAGGGATTTGAACAAAAATTCAAAAGTCTAAATGGCGTAAACAACGTAAACATGCACACCATTTAAGAAAAAGTAAATGGTTGGAAACAAATAAAGTGACAGCTAAATGAAAAGCGCAAAGCATTGCTAAAAATGCAGAAATATAAAGGGTCAAATGTATTGCCCTGCACTACTGGTGTGTGTGTGTGTGTGTGTGTGTGTGTGTGTCTTTAAGTGTCTTTAAGTGTCTTTAAGAGAATACCGAGCCGGTGTGTGTAAATGTAGCCCAATAGAGCGGGAAAAACAGCCCAATCTGGCAACACTGCCTGAACGTCCTCCAGAAGTAGCCCAATCCAGCGGCAAAAACGCCCAATCTGGCAACACTGCTGAACGTCCTCACGTTCCAGCGTCAACGTAACTCAATGAGACCAACTGAAAACAAAGCGGTATGAAACTAAAACTGTGATTCTGAAGAAAGTCTAAATGATATCGAAAATTCAGTTTAGATATTATTTAAGATACAAGTGTGTAGATTTGTTAAATGGTTTGAACGAAGATAAACGGTTGAAAATGTATTCAGTTAGGTCTTAACTTTAGTTGAAGTACCAGTCAATGGGAGGACGACTCACTCCCATGTTAAAAAAAGGTATAGTATAAGTATCAAATATTTTAAAAATCATAAAAAATGTGTTGATTCCAAGCTATTTTGAATATTTTAAAATTTGATGAGGTCTCTAGGGGAAAAATTGAGGAAGGAGAAAGGTCCCAAAGTTTGTAGAGAATAAAAATGAAAGAGAATAAAACTTATGAAGAACAATAGTTGAGTGCTGCATGCAGCACTCAACTATTAAAGATCCCATGCCATTCTATTTTATGATGCTTTAATATAGGTATTAGTGGGCCACAAACACAGTATTCAAAGAAGTCCCCGAAATTCAGCCGTGGTGCAGAGTTACAGTCACTCTGAAACAGTCGCACATTGAGCTTCCCTCAAACGCGCTGTTTTGGTGGGCGTGTCAAGGCAGGTCAAGGAGGGGGGTGGGGGTGTGGCCCTGAGCAGCTTGTAGCCACTACCATGCGCTCTGTATATGGTGGGCGTGTCAAGGCAGGTCAAGGAGGGGGGTGGGGGTGTGGCCCTGAGCAGCTTGTAGCCACTGACAGTACCATGCGCTCTGTTTACGGTGGATGTATCGCAATGGTTCGTAAAAACCCATATTATCCATAGATATCTATATCATATAATATATAATATATATTATCACCTGGCCCTGAGCAGCTTGTAGCCACGGTACCATGCGCTCTGTTTACGGTGGATGTATCGTAATGGCTCTTAGAAACCCATATTATACATAGATATCTATATCATATAATATATAATATATATTATCACGGCCAAAAGCTGTGTGAGCCTCCAGACGATAGGTTATTATGAATCTCAAACGACCGCGTCTACTTCAGATTGATGTGGAAGTGGAAGAACCAGAGACGTCGGAGAACCCGACGAAGTCCTTTGTGATTCATTATATCGTCTGGACGCGCACACAGCTTTTGGCCGTGATAATATGTATTATTTGATATAGATATCTATGTATTATATGATATTATTTAGATATAGAGCAGAGCTCCAGGACTGTAACGCAAGTGTTGTACACTTCCTTGTTATTTGGATAACCGTTCTGCTGTTGGTGTGATGGCGCATAACACGTCGGACTCTCGTCTCTGGTATTTCTACAACGAGACTCGTAGTGGGGGTTATCTCAGCCATGGTTGAGAATGAATTGGGGGAAAGGAACTTTGGCTTTGACTCCCTGAAGTAGGCTACATGAACCACGACATGGAGGAGAAAAGGATTGTTGCCGCGAATGTATCCCGCTTGAGCCCTGCTTCCCGCCGCCTCGGCAGCTGTCAGCGCTAATCACCGCATCCTGAAGCCGAGGCGATGGTCCATCGGCAGCGAGGCTCCGGCGGGAGACGACCGCGGTCAACAATCCCTTTCTCCTCCATGTCGTGGTTCATGACTTCAGGGAGTCAAAGCCAAAGTTCCTTTCCCCCAATTCATTCTCAACCATGGCTGAGATAACCCCCACTACGGGTCTAGTTGTAGAAATACCAGAGACGAGAGTCCGACGTGTTATGCGCCATCACACCAACAGCAGAACGGTTATCCAAATAACAAGGAAGTGTACAACACTTGCGTTACAGTCCTGGAGCTCTATATCTAAATAATATCATATAATACATAGATATCTATATCAAATAATACATATTATCACGGCCAAAAGCTGTGTGCACGTCCAGACGATATAATGAATCACAAAGGACTTCGTCGGGTTCTCCGACGTCTCTGGTTCTTCCACTTCCACATCAATCTGTAGTAGACAGAACCGTGCGCTGCCTGCTGCCGGCGCGAGGCACCACCGCCCGGCTGCCCGCTGCCGGGCGGTGGTGCTTCGCGGCGGTGGTGCCTCGCGGCAACCGGAGGCAGGCAGCATGTCGCAGTTCATGTAGTTCGATGTCGTTCTGCCATTGCATTCAAAATTCTGTAACTAGCCTGTTACTATGAACTAAGCAACTACCGTACACGTATTAGCATTTAGCACTAGCTCAATCACGACTCCTTCAGAATTCTTGTGGGTGGTTACGAACCAACCAAGTGGGCAGGGCCATGAATAATAATTTGACAACGCTACGTCACAGTGTCACCTTATCCAGATCGGCTCATTTCTTCTGCCTTTTTCCTTTCATTGCCCATTGCATTCAGCAGACAAACTGCATAGATTTCAAACTTACCACAGGTCACAAACTTATTCAGACCTATGTTATTTAACAAACAATAGGAAAAATGTGATTTTAATGGCATGGGCTCTTTAAGTTTTCTTCTTTGTTTCTTTCCTCTTTATTATTCTCTACAAACTTTGGGACCTATACATTTTTCACCTAGAGACAACATTTACATTTTCAAATGTTCAGAGTAGCTTGGAATCGGGCGCTTCTTTTCAGATTTTTTAAATATTTTATGCCTTTTTAGATATTCTACTTTTAAAATACTATCTTTTTTAACACGGGAGTCAATGGGAGGACGACAGAGCCGTCCTCTGGTACTTCAACTGTTTAACCCTGCGTTCACACCAAAAGATGCATTTGCTGCCCGAACGCGCTGTCGCCGAAGTTTTGCGGCGCAGCAAATCAAGTTTTGCTGCGCAGCAAAAGTTTTGCGGCGCAGCAAAGGTTTTGACGCGCAGCAAAAGTTTTGCTGCGCCGCAGTTTTGCAGCGCGGGAAGTTTCGCGGCATGGCAAGTTTTGCCCGCGGTGCTTCTGAATTCATTCACAACCATGGCCGACATTACGAGCATTGCATGTCTTTACCTGTTGTGGAAGAGGGAGAGACGTCGGAATGCCCGTCGTTTATGGGTTCATGAGACCATTCGGAGCCTGGAAGGCTGGTGCTGCCTGGCACCCAACTGGGCAGTAGGGCCGAGATCGTTTATTGGCCTGTGGCATGTGCCACCGCGACCACTGACATACCATGGCATATGCCGTTCTGGAACGGTAACTGCCGTTCTGAAACGGTAACTGCCGTTCTGAAACGGTAACTGCCGTTCTGAAACGGTAACTGCCGTTCTGAAACGGTAACTGCCGTCGCGACCACTGACATACCATGGCATATGCCGTTCTGGAACGGTAACTGCCGTTCTGAAACGGTAACTGCCGTTCTGAAACGGTAACTGCCGTTCTGAAACGGTAACTGCCGTTCTGAAACGGTAACTACCGTTCTGAAACGGTAACTACCGTTCTGAAACGGTAATGCCATGGCATATGCCTTTCTGGAACGGTAACTACCGTTCTGAAACGGTAACTGCCGTTCAGGTGGAACGGTAACTGCAGTTCCCAACAATGGTATGTGACACCAGCATAACTCCTCCGTATAATTTCAAGGCAGGTATTGCCATAAATGTAAAGGTATATATATTTGGTATTTATTGACACAATATCACAACATAACGCCGTAAATAAAGGGATTTACACGTTTCTCTCGTCCGTGCTGTTGTAAGGATATTTCCGATCTGTTTGTTGTTGCTTTTGTAATGACAGTTGCTTTTGAAAACAGCCGGACTTGCTCCGGTGACGGTAGTTATAGCCTAGCCTTCTAGGTGGCCATAGAGCTATAGTCTATTGCTTTGTTCCAATATCCATACTATCCGCAGTCATTATACTTTATTTTAGTATGACTTATTTTTTATATAGTTTGAGTACGTAGTGCGTTGCAATTAAGATCAGGGCGAAAGGAAGTGTAGTGAAAGGACCCGAATGGTATACTCAAAACGGTCAAACCGATGAGTGTGGATTGATGTATACCTTTCGTGCTCCACGGCAGCGATCTTAGCTACGTAGCTGAAGAGGCGGAGCCAGGCTGAGCCAACGTCGGCGCATTTTCTTTAATAGGTCCATGCATTTTCCACGTATCCTGCATTAATGGAGTCATTTTGTAGTTTTAATAGCTTTATAACTACTATGTGTAAAGAGTTCACCGTTCAAAGCGAGATGTTTATTGCGGTTGCGATCGTAGTTTCCGGTTAGTGCACCAGAGCCAGGTCCCTATAGGGGTGGCACTGTAGGCTATGGCTAGACAGTGATCCATTTTTCCACTCGTGTTTTATCAAGATGTTCTAGTAGCGTAGCCTATAATAAAGCCTACTGTATGACTGCTTCAGCTCATAACTATTCAATAGGCCAAATATTAAGTTTTGCATTTGTTCTTATTGGTGTTTAACCAAATATTTTAAGTAGGCCTATAGGTTCCTATCATTTAACCCTGATCCAGTGTCATAAACCTTTCTATATCGACATGATCCAGTGGTATCATGGCATACAGGCCAAAAGTTTTTCCGCTGGCAAGCCAATTATGTTAATCGGAAGTTCCATTTCCTACTGGAACCACCGTTTTCCCGCTGGCATGCCACTCATGTAAAATGGTATTACCAGTTTCTACTGGCACCTACCGTTTTTCCGCTGGCATGCCACTCATGGAAAATGGTAATTACCAGTTTCTACTGGCACCTACCGTTTTTCCGCTGGCATGCCACTCATGTAAAATGGTATTACCAGTTTCTACTGGCACCTACCGTTTTTCCGCTGGCATGCCACTCATGGAAAATGGTAATTACCAGTTTCTACTGGCACCTACCGTTTTTCCGCTGGCATGCCACTCATGGAAAATGGTATTACCAGTTTCTACTGGCACCTACCGTTTTTCCGCTGGCATGCCACTCATGGAAAATGGTAATTACCAGTTTCTACTGGCACCTACCGTTTTTATAAGAATGATTGTGTAGCTGTGAATCATGAGTGGTATGTGTGTATGAACGGGCAAATACCACAGGAAAGGAATATCTACTGGCAAACGGTAGGTGCCAGTAGAAACTGGTAATTACCATTTTCCATGAGTGGCATGCCAGCGGAAAAACGGTAGGTGCCAGTAGAAACTGGTAATTACCATTTTCCATGAGTGGCATGCCAGCGGAAAAACGGTAGGTGCCAGTAGAAACTGGTAATACCATTTTCCATGAGTGGCATGCCAGCGGAAAAACGGTAGGTGCCAGTAGAAACTGGTAATACCATTTTACATGAGTGGCATGCCAGCGGAAAAACGGTAGGTGCCAGTAGAAACTGGTAATTACCATTTTCCATGAGTGGCATGCCAGCGGAAAAACGGTAGGTGCCAGTAGAAACTGGTAATACCATTTTACATGAGTGGCATGCCAGCGGAAAAACGGTAGGTGCCAGTAGAAACTGGCAACGCACTACGTACTCAAACTATATAAAAAATAAGTCATACTAAAATAAAGTATAATGACTGCGGATAGTATGGATATTGGAACAAAGCAATAGACTATAGCTCTATGGCCACCTAGAAGGCTAGGCTATAACTACCGTCATCGGAGCAAGTCCGGCTGTTTTCAAAAGCAACTGTCATTACAAAAGCAACAACAAACAGATCGGAAATATCCTTACAACAGCACGGACGAGAGAAACGTGTAAATCCCTTTATTTACGGCGTTATGTTGTGATATTGTGTCAATAAATACCAAATATATATACCTTTACATTTATGGCAATACCTGTCTTGAAATTATACGGAGGAGTTATGCTGGTGTCACATACCATTGTTGGGAACTGCAGTTACCGTTCCACCTGAACGGCAGTTACCGTTTCAGAACGGTAGTTACCGTTCCAGAAAGGCATATGCCATGGCATTACCGTTTCAGAACGGTAGTTACCGTTTCAGAACGGCAGTTACCGTTCCAGAACGGCATATGCCATGGCATTACCGTTTCAGAACGGTAGTTACCGTTTCAGAACGGCAGTTACCGTTTCAGAACGGCAGTTACTGTCCGTCCACACCAGAAGCGAATTGAGCGACCAAATCGCCGGAAGTCATTCACTTTCTATGGGCAAGAGCGACCAAAGCGACCAAAGCGACCAACGCTACCAGCGGCCAAAGTTGAGCGACCAGAGCGTCAAAAAGAAGTTGAAAACTTTTTAACTTTATGCAAATGACTATTATTCGCTTCAGCGGCCAAACACTGACAGCCAATCGGAATGTAGACGCTCTTCGCTTGCGTGGATCCCAGGGAACATCGGCAGGCACTTTGGTTCCTACCTACCTTTATTCACTCACTGAACAAAATGTCGGCTGAAGTATTAATCGCGGCTGTAACTGGGCACCCGGTGTTGTACGAACCCACCCCTTTTCAGTTCAGAGATCGAAACGCCGTAGTGGTTTGGATATCAAGTGATGATAAGCGGGAACATCTAGAACGTTCGTATTTAAGCGGGAATCATTTTAATTTGCTCTCCATGCCACCAATCTAACCAACCAATCGCGTGTAGCATGCTTTAAACAAAACCAAAAAAGTTTTTGAAATCGTCACATAAACAAACTAATCGACAAGACGAGGGATAAATCACAAGGGATATATCTAGTCTAGATAGATAGAAAGCCTAGTCAAGTCTTTATTAATACCAAACGACACAAATCGTCGGGAATCCATTTAGGTGGTTCGGCCCACACAGGACAGTAGCCTACAAGACCACACAGAACAAGTCTGACTGGACATACACACAATACATCACATTAAAACTAGACACGCTTTGATAGATAGATAGACAGAAAAGCCTAGATAGATCGATATGTTCCATTATTTGCCTTGCGGAGCCAACCAGTCCTGTGCGCGTATGCAAATTAGCCATGTGCGCGAATGTCTATTTGTTTTGAATGCGACGAATGAGTGCAGATCATGATTTGCAGATCCAGATCAGTGAAAAATATTTTAACTACTACAGCACGCAGGGTTTTTTGTTCTCGGTTGTAATTAGCCTACATTTTAGGATTTTTTTTGTATTGGGGGGGAATCACTGTCCTACTTGTTGTCGAAGCACTTTATCGAACAAGCAAAACCGTCTCGGCAATATGGCCAAGGTGTATGGGAGAGTTCACTATTTGATATGGCTGTCTGTAGGGCCTACTAAACGCATACGGCTCCTTTAAATGCGTCTGCATAATTGAATTGTACGTCATGAGCGACTTGAGCGACCAAAGCGAACAGAAAAATTCGCAGCGAAACTTTGTGAGCGACCAAAGCGTCTTTGACGCTTTGGTCGCTCCTGGTGTGGACGTACAGTTACCGTTCCAGAACGGCATATGCCATGGTATGTCAGTGGTCGCGACGGCAGTTACCGTTTCAGAACGGTAGTTACCGTTTCAGAACGGCATTTACCGTTCCAGAACGGCATATGCCATGGTATGTCAGTGGTCGCGACGGCAGTTACCGTTTCAGAACGGCAGTTACCGTTCCAGAACGGCATATGCCATGGTATGTCAGTGGTCGCGGTGGCACATGCCACAGGCCATTAAACGATCTCGGCGTCTCTCCAACTGGGTTTTGTTTGGGGTTGTTATTCTAGCCCTTTAGCATATTCATAGTTTAGTTTAACTGTAAACACAACTACACTACAAAATGCTGATTTGTGGGTTTTTTCGAGTTACTAAATAAATGCAACGGTAGTGAACTCTAGGTCACTCCAAGGGAGTAACACTGATTGGCTGTTACGGCATGTCACTCAGTGGCAACGCCTCAGTGGCAACGCTGTTGAATGCTGACTGGCTGTCATCACGCGTTTGCTGCCGAAAAGTTGAAATATTTCAACTCGAGCAGCATTTGACGCGCCGCAAAATACGTGAACGCGCCCGCCGCCCGTGGGCACGGGCGTGCTGCGCTGTAAATCTGATTTTGCCGCGCCACAAATCAAATTTTGCTGCCGGTTTTCTCCGCAGCAAGTGCTGCGGCAGCAAAGCGTCTCTACATTCACTTTGAATGGGATCGTGCTGCGCGTCAACTTTTTGCATCTTTTGGTGTGAACGCAGGGTAAGACGTAACTAAATGTATTTTCAACCCTTTATCTTCGTTCAAACCATTTAACAAATCGACACATTTGTATCTTCAATAATATCTAAATGGAATTTCGATATCATTTAAAGGCCATGTTGCAGGGTAAATTTTGCAACGAATTTGCTTGTTGGTAATAAAGATTTAAACTAGGGATGGGCACGAGTAGTAAATTCCAAACTCGAGTGATCGAAGGAATTCCTCGAGGTTCAATCGAGTACTCGTTTAGTCGAATCTATTTTTAGAATGCAACGCATCTGCAGCAGGAATAGGCCTGATGATGAACAGCAATATTACCAACCACACATGTAATGCTTATTCTCCATCAAAACAGTTATCAGAGTATTCATTATTTATTTTTGCAAATGTTCAAAACACATTTTCCTTACAAAAATAAATATGTGTCTCACAATTTAAATCACGTCGAACCAAGGCCTGTAACAGTTTAAAAAAAACAAAAACGAAACAAGTAGCCTAACCATTGCAAATAATTTAAAGCTGCAAATAAAACGGCAGCAAATGGACTATGGAAATACTCAGCGTTGTGATGTTCTCTTCACGGCCGGGATTAAAGCTACGTCTTGCGGTGGTGAAAATAGCCGACACACTTGGTTGCTGCGGGTCTGCTATCCCGAACTCACCGTTGTGTTTCAGGAGCATATGTTGCCGCATAGTACTTTCTGGTAGCTCGATTTCGCTTGGCATATTTTACATTTCACCTTATGATCTCCTATTCTCTTAAATCTCTTAACTTTTTGAATTCTGGCGTGCCTGCACACGGCACGGAACGCGCCACACAGAAATGGATGCATTTAATTTGCTTTGTGCCCATGGCATGCGTTAGTGGCGCCGACATAAAATTAAAACATTTGCTTCAGAAAACTTTGTTTGTGTGTGTATATGCAAACTCGAGTTTGCCTGTCCACCAACCGAGTTCATTTGTAACGAGGAGTACTCGAGTAATCGATTCCTCACGCCCATCCCTAATTTAAACTGTTATCCATTGTATTTAATGTTGTTAGGTATCACAAAACGGAATGTAAAACGAAAAAGTAGGTACTATTTTAGCGGTTTGCTATTGATTCTCATTTCCCCCAGAATGCATTGCATGATGGGGAGATACGGACCAATGCCGCATTGAGACCCTGGAGGTTAGAGACTAGTAATAGAGTGTTCAGCAGATTATACAGATCCATAGATAAATACATAGATATTATGTATAGTTAGTATATGCTACAGTGAACCTCCTAAGATTGCGCAATTTGATTGGTTCGCTGTCTCAGGATATTGGGCATGATTGACATCTCAAACTCAATAATGTTTTCATCGCAAAATGCCTGCTAATAAAAACAAATAAACTGCTAATAAAAACAAATAAATCCCGGCAAAAAGTGTTATCTTGTTTATTCCTGGAGTGTTCACGTGTAGTATATACTAAAACATTTAATAAACAATTATTCACCACAGGCTCTGGGAATACTGGGGAATAGCCCCCAAGACCGAAGGTCGACGGGGCTATTCACTTCGCCGAATAATTGTTAATTAATAGCCTAGATAGATAGATAGCCTAGTTTAGTCTTTATTAATACCAAACGACACAAATCGTTGGGAATTCATGTAGGTGATTGGGCTCACACAGGACAGTATAGCCTGCAACACCACACAGAACAAGGGAGACAACAAGTCTGACTGGACATACAAAAAATACATCACATTAAAACTAGAGACATGCGTTGATAGATAGACACCTAGAAAGATAAATAAATATGTTTGATTATTTGCCTTGCAGAGCCCGCCAGTCCTGTGCACGTATGCAAATTAGCCATGTGCGCCAAACAGAAGAAAGACGTAATGTTGGTTAAGTCATACTAAAAACGGATAGCGATAGTTATGTTATTATAACTCTAGTTCTATGATTGTAGGCGTAGCCGTCTAGGCTTCGCCTTATGGGCTTGTCCCCTGAAAATTCAAACTATGCACCTATCAGCGTGGGCACCGCCCACATTTCCCCACGGTATCGTGTCTATATAACTCGGTGTATACCGTCGCTCATCCTCCACGCTTTTCTTTCAGCATTTGGAGGGTACAGCAGGTGGGAAACTAGACGGCTACGCCTACAATCATAGAACTAGAGTTATAATAACATAACTATCGTTCTATTTCATGTAGGCTACGCCGTCTGGGCTTCGCCTTATGGGCTAATGTGAAGCTGCGAGCGGAGCCCGATCAATGTACTCCTGCTGGACCCCAGTCAAAACGACCCAAGTCACCAGAGCACATTAAGACTCAAAAAAGCCAAGGAAGTGTAAAACAGAACAGCTTAATAAAAAACGAATTCCTCCTAGATCAAGCAAGGCAATGATCAAGGGAGAAAAAAGTGAGTCTTCCGGCTCTAATCCGTGCTTCATGGAACCCATGAAAAGGAAAAGAAAAACAAGAGCAACACGGTTTCCATTAGGTCTGCTACCACCGGGGGCGGAGGTACGGAATCCGGCTCTCCAATAATGGGACTCTCTCTGCCGTTTCTTATTTGAAGAAAACGGCGGGAGTGCCACACTGGCAAACAAAACCACCTGACAATTGGCGAGCCAATAGAAAACCCCCCTAGCCTGTTTTTCATTTGAAAAAAGGTGGGAGAGTAAGACTGGTAATCAAGTCCAACTCGCCAGCCGGCGAGAGGAAATCCAACCACGCCGCTTTAACGAACATGTCTATATTCTTAAGCCGTAAAAAGGCTCCCGGACTCCAGCACAGAGTTGCCGAGTGAGCCCCTGGACATGTCTAACATGTAAAAACAGACAAAGGGGCCGGGGGAAGACCAAGACGCAGCCGCGCAGATGTCTTCCACCGAAACGCCCTTGAGTAGAGCCGTTGAAGCGGCCACGCTCCGTGTGGAGTGAGCTTTAATGCCCAACGGTGGCGCCAAGCCCTGCTGCGAGTAGGCTAAGCAAACACCTTCACATACCTAGCGAGAAAACCGCTGCTTAGAGAGAGCGCGGCCCCTGCTAGCGTCGCTATAACACACAAACAACTGTTGTGTGGAGTGGAACACGGCCGAGCGATTCACGTACATAGCCAACGCCCGAACCGGGCACAGGAGATGCAACTCCGCCTCCGCCTAACTAGAATGAGGCGGGGGGTGAAAAGCCTTAAGCACAATATCCCTCGACCAAAAATAACCGACCAATAATAAGCCTTTTGGAGGACGTTCAGGCAGTGTTGCCAGATTGTATGAAGGTATTATGGTCGCAAAAGTCTTTAGCACCTGTACCTGCAGATTTTGTATGTGTACACCAGAGGCGGTTTGGCCGTCGGGACGATTGGGAGGTTTCCCGGTTGGCCGGCCGGCCAGCGATGTCAGGTGGACCGGCCCACAATTATGAGCGGCCTGCAAAGTCAGTTGGACCGGCCCACAGCTGTGAGCGGTCGCGAGGCGTCTGCAAGCCGGCCCTGAGCATAATTTATTCCCCGTCAAGACGCCGTGAAAATCCCCGAAATGTATGTCTCGAGAACATACAACGAGCAAGTTCGTGATTGCTTGCTTTTGCTTGTTGTGGCACTCATGGAAGGCAAGAAGAGAAAAGGCCAGAATAAAGAAGAAGCGGATGCTGGATGCATCTAAGTGCTCAAAAATAACGGATTTATTCCGAAGTCAGGAATTAACGAGTTGTGAAGGTGAATAGACAGAAAAACAGTTAGCCAGAGCTCCACCATTGACGTTATTGCTAGGCGGGAGCTAGCACAAGCTGCTAGTCAAATGTGTATGTGCTGGCTGGTATATTTCAGACGAATTAATGACTTAACAGATCTTTCTCTTTTAATGGATGGAGAATATGTTAACAGATTCGGAACATGTAGTAGTAGTCGTGTAGTCGTGTCAACACCGGTATTACCGAGTATAAACGCTATCAACTTTGAAACTAGGTCAACCGTCAACTCTCCTCTCACGCTCGGTGACAGCGTCTTATAACGTTCTATATATAATAATATAATATAATTTTATACATAATATCACGGCCAAAAGCTCTGTGCACCTCCGGATGGCTGTATTGCGAGGAGCACTACGGCCATCCGGAGTGCTTTTGTTTACCGGCGTTGCTATGGTTACCAGTCTTGTAAGGAATTGCGCCAATTCTCGGAGCGCCAATTCTCTTCCGCACCGAGCAGAACTGTGGCCTATTTTACATTATTTTTACCGAATTTTTTGTTCATTTCTGAAAAAAAACTAAAGAAAACGGTGTTGCCGGTGTTGAGTAATGGGTGTTGGCCTCAACACCGTTAATACTGTATAACGCGGTGACCCTAACATGTGGGGGTGGGGGGGAGGGCCGGACCGGGGAGGATTCTCCCGGTGGCTATTAGTGCCCCACTCCGCCCCTGGTGTACACTAAAGACACAAATGTGTAACAGTAAATTTGAAGTCCTAAATATTTATTTTGCATGTGTACTCTAAAGTCACAAATGTGTAACAGTACATTTGATGTCGTAAATATTTTTTCTACCATTGTAAACGCTAAATAGGGTCTACGAGTTCACAAGTCTGTGTTACAGGTGCACAAATCCTATCCTGTGCATTACAACTTCAAAGAGTCATGCACTTGACACTTTTGCTACGATCATTGCGGGGCAGTTGGTGCAAAACACATTCACACACCCGTGTTTCATAGAGAACATGCCCAAAGGTGTGCATTCGTAAACCCAAATGTGAACTCATCAGAAGTTGCACACAAATGAAATTATATAGATCGCTATGTTCAATGAGCATTTTAATGAGCGAGCACAAGTCCATCAATACAACTGCTCGAATCTGCTGCTACGAGCCTCAGCTGTTGTTTTCCTGTGGATACTTTTGCAACAAGTCTATGTGGTACAACTGTAGCCAAAGTGATTAATATCCGTACGAAGCAGTGCGTCCGTGGGCGGGACAAAATTGCAGCGGTAACCAATGAAAGTCGCCGGCAGGGGGTGCATTTTTCAAAATACACTGGGACCATCCAAGCAAACTCTTACTTTCTGGAGTCTTGAAATTAGACAAGAGGGCATCCTACACGACGGAGTTGGGTATCTCACATTTAGTCAAATTAAATTACTTAGTTCGACCGAATTCCCCCCAAATTATTGCATTAACATGCCGCAAGTGACCTTCAATGTATTTGGTCTGCTTGGATGGTAATCCAATTTTTTTTCACTGATAGTTCATGTAACCTCGGTAAAAATAGGTTCAAATAGATATCCTGTCACTTTAACAAAGTGCAGTGGATTCCAGCCAATCAGAATGGCTGTAATAATAATAATAATAATAAACTTTATTTATATAGCACTTTTCAAAACACATTTACAAAGTGCTGAACAATAAAAACACAATTAAAAATATAGCTGCGAGCAGCAATGTGGGTGTCAAGCATAAGGGGACTCGCTAGTAAGCTAATTCTGGGTAAGCTAAATACGGACGTAATCGGCCGGGGGGCTACATGACGACCGTCTCGGTAATCGGCAATACCGACAGCCGGTGGGATGAGCATTATGCGAGTACGCGTCAATGTTTACCAAATGGGAAAATGATCCCACCTAGAGGTAAGGGCGCAATACAGTCTGCCTGACAGAGCAAATGTCACAAATACATAGGGGTATTCGGAACAATATCCCTGAAAGAGACACAATGTAAACAAGCATCCTTTCTGGAGGTGGTTCGTGAAGCATCTAATCCAGTGGGAATTGCAGTTTATATTGTAAGTGGGCGGAATGGTAAATATAGCCATTGTTGCATTATACATTAAGTACTGCTTGTCGCCACAAGAGTACAGTGTCTACCCATTAATGAGCGCCGTCAAGTTTGATTGGCTGTCACGGCCAAACGGTTTTGAATTTGAGAAAGCTGTTTGATACATTTGTTCAGCTTGGTCTGAAGATCATATATGCCAAGTTTCATGAAGATCGGACATAATTTGTGGCCTGTGGACATGTACAACTGATTTTGACAACTTTCAACATGGCGGCCAAGTTCTGATGTTGCCATGAGAAATAATTTATAAGCTATATGGAGTGGTCTGAAAGTATCATCAGGCATTGGAAATAAGTTAGAAATGTACTCATGTGAAGAGAGAGGAGTTAAAACACGTCTTCATTAATTATAGCGCCCCCTAGATGTCAATTGTCACCAAATTCATTGAGTGCCCCAATGATGATGTTATGGGTCTATGTATTAAGTTTAGTTATGATATGTCAAAGGGCTGCTGAGATATTGCCGTGTTTCCGGTTTGGCGGCTTTGCGGTCGAATATCATTGGCTGTCGCGGATGTTTCCGTGAGATATCATTTACTAGCTATACGGGGAGGTCTGATAGCATCACCAGACATTGAAAATTTGCATGAAATATACTCATGTGAAGAGAGAGGAGTTAAAACACGTCTTCATTAATTATAGCGCCCCCTAGATGTCAATTGTCACCAAATTCATTGAGTGCCCCCATGATGATGTTATGGGTCTATGTATTAAGTTTAGTTATGATATGTCAAAGGGCTGCTGAGATATTGCCGTGTTTCCGGTTTGGCGGCTTTGCGGTCGAATATCATTGGCTGTCGCGGATGTTTCCGTGAGATATCATTTACTAGCTATACGGGGAGGTCTGATAGCATCACCAGACATTGAAAATTTGCATGAAATATACTCATGTGAAGAGAGAGGAGTCAAAACACATCGACATTAATAACAGCGCCTCCTAGAGGTCATAGGTCACCAAAATCATTCAGTGTCACCATGATGGGGTCATGGGTCTTTGTACCAAGTTTGGTTATGATATGTCAAAGGGCTGCTGAGAAATCGGCTCACTTCCCGTCAAGTTTGATTGGCTGTCACGGCCAAACAGTTTTGAATTTGAGAGAGCTGTTCGATACATTTGTTCAGCTTGGTCTGAAGATCATATATGCCAAGTTTCATGAAGATCGGACATAATTTAAACTCATGTGAAGAGAGAGGAGTCAAAACACATCGACATTAATAACAGCGCCTCTTAGAGGTCATAGGTCACCAAAAGCATTCAGTGTCACCATGATGGGGTCATGGGTCTTTGTACCAAGTTTGGTTATGATATGTCAAAGGGCTGCTGAGAAATCGTCTCACTTCCTGCGGCTTTGCCACCAAATTTGATTGGCTGTAGCGGCCAAACGGTTTTGAATTTGAAAAATCGATTCGATGTTTTTAATCAAGCATGGCCTTAAGATTGTGTGTGCTAAGTTCCGAGATGATTTGACAAAATTTGTGATAGAAGTAGCATTTTGAAGGTTTTTGACATAAACCAAGATGGCGGAAAATCCATCATGGCGCAAAATGACGTCATAGGGTGCGTTGAACTCGGCTTGGTTCAAGGAATCTAATGATACCTGGTTTGTGAATATTGGGTGAATGGGTCAAAAGTTATAAACATGAATGCATGTGCAAATTTGACCTGTTGGTGGCGCTAGAGCTGTTGGGCTAGCGACCTGAAATTGGCATGTTGGGCTAATGGGGCTGGCCTGAACCAGTGTGCAAAATTTCACAACTTTTCACCAAGCGGTTTTATGGGCTGCCATAGACTCCCATGTCAGGTAAATAATAATTATAGGAATTTATACAAAAACAATAGGTTGTCTCGCAACATAGTTACTTGACACCCAATAAAGAGCATAAAATACATGTGAAGTACAGAAAGAAGAAGTCTGGAAAAGATCTCCGGTATAAGTGGGTTTTGAGGAGAGATTTAAAAATGGGCAGTGACTCAGTCAACCTAATTTCCTCATGCAAGTCATTCCAGAGCTTCGGTGCCCGTATGGAGAAAGCTCTGTCCCCTTTAGTTATGAGCCTGGACACTGGGAGGAACAGCAGTCTACTGCCTGAGGACCTCAGACTACGAGACGGCACATAGGGGACTAAAAGCTCTGAAATATATGCTGTGGCCAAGTCATGTAGAGCCTTAAAAGCAGGGCTTGAAAACGAAATTATTTTTCAATCGTTCCGCTCCGAACGGAACCGGTATATTTAACGTTTTCGTTCTTGCCTTCCGCCACCAACATATCGTTCCTGAACCGGTTCGGAACGTAAAATAACGTTCGTTCTTAACGTTCCGGCAGTGTTATTGGGCCTAGTCTATTTTTGTGGTCGATAAAAGGGTGACCAGATGTGTTGCTTTGTGCGGGACAGTCCCGCATTTCCATTACTTTGTACACGTCCCGCAAATTGAGACGTTGTCCCGCATTGTTATTAGGGCTGGCCCGAATTATTAGAATATTCAAATACTCGTTGGGAAAATTTGTATTCCAAGCTTAAATCAGTATTCAGAGCTTTGTTGTTTCACGTACGTGACGTTACCAGAGCGAGGGAGGCAAACTATAAGCGACACCAAACAGAGAACCGAGAGAGGTGGAGGAAGAATAGATATCTTGTTTCCCTTTACTTTATAACAACATTAGCGGGATCTCGGGAGCAAAAGTAATGTTTAGTGAAAGGCTAACCTTAGCTTAGTTGTTTGTTTACGTTCGCTGTACAGCGCCGCGCCAATCAACTGTGACTTGCTTGCTGCAGAGCGTGAGCGTCTTGCGAATACCCGGTGAATATAATGGATATAATATGGACACATAAGACAATCAATATTCGGTATTTGTTATGGATTTATTGTACAAATTCCCTGAAAGGATGCACGTTCGAGAATGAATTGAAAAAATCCCGCAAAGGCTGAGATGGCAGAGGACAGCTGATTTGGTACGGAACAACAGCTGTTTGCTTCCACGGAAAAACCTCGCAAAAACTAAGGAACTCCAACTTACTTAGTTAGGCCTACTAATTAACGTTCAAAAGCTATTAAATCTTCAACCAAATATGCAGATACTGTCAAAATCGGTTCCAGGGGGTATGTAGGGATTATTAATGATGTTTTTGATGGTGTGTTTTTCTGGAATGAGTATTCGAATATTCGCTCGGAAAAACCAACGAGTATTCAAAGCCTGAAAAATGGCATTCGGGCCAGCCCTATTTGTTATTGTTAAGTGTTTTATAATCTGGCATTTATCAAATAGCTGTGTGTAGACAGCAGTGAGGGCTGTCATCAGGGAGCGGGCGGGCTGTTTGATCATGTCAATGAAACTTGGACGCGGACGCCCACCAACAAGAAACAATGCAAAGGCGATATATTGGACTCACGTTAGCTCACGTTACCTTTGTCGAAGATAGAGCTCAGTGCAACTGTTGCTTCCAAATCGCCTCTCGCCAGGGTGGTGGTGGGAATTTGTGACAACTGAGCTTAGCGGGTGGCGAAGTGAACGCGGCAACCGGAAATATTTTTATTTTTTCATGAAATAGGCTATGCTTTTGTGAAATTTTATAGGCTATATAGAGAACGAAAAAAACTGTTATTAACCGGTTTTGGGGGTTTCAGAATAACGTTTCTGTTCCGGAACAGTTGAAGACCATTTGGTTTTCGTTCCTGTTTCCGTTCCTCGTAAAATTCCGTTCATTTTCGGTTTTCGTTTTCGTTCCTTGAACCGGTTCGGAGCCCTGCTTAAAAGTAATCATAAAATCTTAAAATCAATCCTAAAACAAACGGGAAGCCATTGTAGAGACGCTAGAACAGGTGTGATATGGTCATATTTTCTAGATCTTGTTAAAAGCCTGGCAGCTGAGTTTTGGACTGTCTGTAGCCGTTTGAGTGTTTTCTGGCTCAAGCAGGTAAAAAGGCTGTTACAATAATCAAGTCGTGAGGAGATGAAAGAATGTAACAAACTTTCAGAGTCACTGAGATTTAAAATTGATCGAATTTTAGAAATATTGCGGAGTTGGTAAAAACAAGATTGTACAATCATTGTGATGTGTTGCTCAAAACATAAATTACTGTCAAAGAGGACTCCAAGGCTTCTTGCAACAGGTTTGATGAGTTTTGACAGGTCTCCAGTAGAAGGCATTATTTGTTTGGATAGTTGGGGCCAATGACTAGGATTTCGTTTTTTCTGTAATTAAGCTACAGAAAATTTAGTGCCATCCAGCTTTTAATGTCATTTAGGCATTCATAAAGTGCACTTAGCATATGTGGTTCGTTGGGCTTGATGGGTAGGTACAATTGAGAATCATCAGCATAAAAATGAAAGGAAATGCCATGTCTCCTGATGACCTCACCTAGTGGAAGCATATATATAGAGAACAGAATAGGTCCAAGTATTGACCCTTGCGGTACTCCATACCTAATATTAGAAATTGATGAGGAGTAGTTCTTAATGGAGACACGGCACATCCGATTCGATAAATAAGACGAAAACCAACCTAAGGCAGTGCCGGATAAGCCGACCCCGTCCCTTAGTCTATTTAAAAGTGTTTCATGGTCTACGGTGTCAAAAGCTGCGGCTAAGTCCAGCAGAACAAGAACAGACCCCATGCCTGCGTCCGAATTTATTAAAAGGTCATTTGTGACTCAACAAGGCGGTCTCTGTGCTATGGTACTTACGAAAGCCTTATTGGAATTTTTCAAGGACACTATTGTTTACCATAACTGCCAGCAGCTGCTTTTTCCAAGATTTTAGAGATAAAAGGTAACTTTGAAATCGGGCGAAAACTATCGAGGATATTGGGATCAAGTCCAGGTTTTTTGAGGACTGGTTGAATACAGGCAGTTTTAAAATAATCAGGGACACAGCCAGCAGATAGTGAACTATTTAAGATGGTCAATAAGTGGGGCCCAATACCCTCCTTGATTTCAATAAAAACTTGGTATAAAAACTTGGAATAATATCTAGTGGGCTGGAAGAAACTCTTATATTAGAAATAATTTTCAGGAGTTCAGGCAGGGAAATAGGAGTGAAAATACTGAGATTGTACCGGCAGGGTGGGCTGACGTCCGTGAAGCTGGGGTTTGTTCTGATACTAAGTCTAATATTTTCCACTTTCCCCACAAAGTGTAAGAGGAACTTCTCACAATCTGCATCAGAATCAGCAGGGGCAGCAGAAGGGATTTACGAGTTGGTCGACCGCCTTAAATAAAAATCTGGAATTGTGTTTATTGGCAGATATAAGATTAGAGAAATAGCATGTCCTTGCATTCTTAACCATACAGTTATATGAGAGCAAATG
This sequence comes from Gadus morhua, assembly GCF_902167405.1. Classification (NCBI taxonomy): domain Eukaryota; kingdom Metazoa; phylum Chordata; class Actinopteri; order Gadiformes; family Gadidae; genus Gadus; species Gadus morhua. The sequence goes on from NC_044070.1 coordinate 722,887, forward strand.
CTCTTTCATAGCCAGGAAGTGAACCTGGAGGCCTGATTTCTTCCACTGGCGTTCAGCTTTTCTGCAATTCAAATTCAAAAGGAGCAAAGATGGTTAACGGAATTCAAAAAGTCATTTGTATCAGGGACTTCAGGAATCGGAAAACACTGCTCATTAAACTCTCTACAGAATTTACTGGCACTGTGCTCTTTGAAAACGCAGGTGTACTTTGTACAAGGTCAGGCAGTGCAAGCAGCCAGTAGTTCACAGGAAAAAACAATACAAAGGTGATCAGATACACACTGTTACGCGCCTCCCCTTTTTTTCTTGTTCCACCCACTCTATTCTCCTCTGTCTCGCAGGTGTTCCCGATTCGTGGGGGTGGAGCTACGACTACTTAAGGCGTGGCCTGTGCTCCCGAACGGGGGGTCTCTCATTCTGGCATCTTCACGTTGCCCCGAGCTGCCTTTGAATCCTGCATGGAGGACTGCTATTGTTTTTTCGCATTTGTTTTATATAGCGGAGGATGGGAACTGTAGGGAGGAAGTGCTGGCTTCGACGGCCAATGCGTGGCTGGCCCAGGCTTCGTCCACCCTTTTTGTTTCTTTAATCAGTGTCCTTTTTGTTGGAAGTTCTTTGAAATAAACGTCACCATCATTGTGATCGGGAACTTTGGTCTATGTATTCTTAATACGTTGCGGGCCGCCGGATCGCGAGCCGTTGTTGTAAGGGTGGCCGTAACACACACATGTCCATGACCTTAACACGTGGTATACTCAAGCCCAGGCTAAAAATGAGGTCCAGATTATGGCCATGCTTATGGGTCTTACCAGAAACATGTTGTTGAAAAAACATAGTGATGCTTAAAAAATCTGTAGCAAGGGTAGTAGACAGGTCATCAACATGGATATTAAAATCCCCACAAATCACAATTCTATCATGGTTGAAAACAAGACTCGATAAAAATTCAGAGTTCTGATAGAAATGGGCCAGCTGGTTTAGGGGGACGGTAGATTGTTGCAAAAATGACCGGGTTCGGGCCACCTACTTTAAGCAACAGCACCTCAAAAGAGGAAAAATCATTCCAAGGAATTTGCGTGCATTTATGTTGTTTTTTATAGACTGTTACAAGGCCGCTACAGTCAAAGTCTGGAGGACACAGTTCAACGAGCTTGCAGTAATAACCGGGTTGTAACCAGGATTCTGTTAAAAACACGAATTCCAACTCGGCAGAAAAAATTAAATCATTTAAAGGGGTCCTATTATGCTTTTCCGTTTTTTCCTTCTCCTATTGCGCTTAACATATGTTTTGGGGTATATAAATGGTTGGCAAAGTTACAATACCATAAAATTCCCACAAGGGGGAGTAAATGACTACCGCAAATCACTGTTACCAAGCTGCCTCAGGGCTCTAAAGTGCGACCAATTTGGTCGCACATGCGACCTAATTTCTCAATGGTGCGACTAAAAAAAATCAGGTTGCACCGGTGCAACCAGCTGTTCAAAAATAAAAAACCTCTGCGACTCTGAAAATCTCCCTGTGGGTCAACCTTCAACAACAGACACACATTAGGCCCATATCATGGTCTAAACCAATAAGAGATAATGAAGGGCGGGACCCCCCTCTGATTGGCTGTGGTCCAGATATTCCTGTGTAATTCGTGTACTGTGTGTTCTCACCAAACGCAAAATTTTTCTCCTGTTCGCGTTGTCGCCGAAGTTTTGTCGCGCCACACATCATAATCTGTCGCGGTGCAAGTTTTGTCGAATTTGTCGCGCCACAACAAGATAACCACCATTGCATGTCTTTATCTTTTGTGGAAGAGGGAGGGACAGTATATTCATAATATTGTAATGACCGCAGAAGAGGCAGTGAATGAAGTGTTGAATAGACAGAGATTTATTAGATAGGCCTACCTAATAAACCGTTGGAACACACAAGACAGGAAACATAGCAACGCCGGTAAACAAACCCAGAGAAGCCCAATCCCTACGGGAGTTCCCCACGCTACGGCCATCCGGAGGCACACAGAGCTTTTGGCCATGATATTATAGATACAAGTATTATATTATATACTATTATATTATATATAGAGCTCCGGGAGTCGCAAACGGTAACATTCACTTTCTCCTACATGCTGCAGTTCACCCCGGACTGAACTGCACTGAGTTTGACGGTTGAACGCTGATTGGCTGTTACGTTACACATGTGACTCAGTGGCCACGCTGTTGAACGCGGATTGGCTGTCATCAAGCGAAATTCGCGTCGAAGTTCAAATATTTCTACTCGAGCGAATTTGTCGCGCCACAAATCCTCGTGAACGCGCTCGCCTGTGCACGGCAAAAGTGTGCCGCGATAGATCAAAACTCGACGCCGGTTTTCTCTCACGAAAAATTCGACCGATAAGCGTCTTTACGTTCACTTTGTATGGGATCCTGTCGCCCCGTCGCGTTTGGTGTGAACACACTAGACAGAGAGAGTGGATGTGGAGGAGGGTGACCAAACGTCCCCGTTTTGGGTGACCTGTCCCCGGTCAAAGCACAAAAAACAGTTATTGCGGTAGCCATTTAACGTATCGCCAGAGAAGACGTCGTATGTCGTACAGACGTTTTCAGGACGTACGACCAGACGCAGCAGCGTCAACAACAACAATCTAGAGGCGGCAAAAAGGAAAGAAAAGAAGATCAGCGGTCATAAATGGTATGTTGTGTATGAACTTATTTATTTTGTGTGAATTGGCAGTAGACTTGTGTGTGTGTGTGTGTGTGTGTGTGTGTGTGTGTGTGTGTGTGTGTGTGTGTGTGTGTGTGTGTGTGTGTGTGTGTGGAGATCACTGGCAGCTGCGTTTACATGGACACATCTGATCCGCATAGATGTTGAAGAACAGCTCAATCGGAATAGAAAAGGATCATGTATACGCCTCAATCGGAATACAATTATCTGTTCGGAATATAATTCTATTCGGCTGCAGAAGAGGTGGTGTTGTCCGCTATAATCGACATGCATACACTTATTCCGATTATTTTGGTGTTTAACTTAGAGCAGCTGCAGTAGTTCGCAATTGGTCCACTCCGCACACCAAACTTAACCGCTGTCAAGGACGATGGATTTATTGCCTGATTCACTTCTTTGTTATCACTCCGTAGTAGTTACAGTAGTCCGGTAATTTATCAACCCCAGCGTGTCGGGTTGCTAAGTGACGGGACATGGGTGTTTATGGGTGACACGGGTGGGTTCATGTGTTCGCGTCGTGTCCATGCGCTTCCGAGATAACTTTGCAAGAGTACTATTACTACTGCTAATACTACGGCTACTAGTACTACTACTGTGGGAGAAATTAACCATTACTTTTATATTAACTATGAGTATTATCAGGCCTATATACATCAGGCATAAACATTTATGGTGGAAAAGTAGAGAAACCACCTCTGGACCCAGAGCAATGGCCTAATAAGGCGCCAAAGACTTTGGGGCCCAGGCTACGGACATCCTCCCATTATTTACATTAACTACAGGAGATGAGCACATACGTAAGGGAATGTAAGGCTAACTTTCCATACCGTGTAAGGCCATTTTGAACATATACCAGGACGGTCGTATAACATGCATGACAGCTCGGTTGAGGTGGATAAGAGGGACTGGGATCGGAGCCCCAGTCAGTCTTTTGCAAAACCACATGCTCGGCTCTGTTGTTCCTATTTTGTGGGTAACAATAAAGTCTGTCATTACTTTTTCCGGACTACCCGATTTCTATTGCTCATATTTAGTTGAAGTGAATTAGATAAGTCGTTAACAAAAATTGCAACTACACTACTAGTACCACTGCACTAAAAATTAGGGTGATGTGTCTTATAAGTGACTCAATAAATTCTCTTTTCTATCAAATAATTTTTCTGACATTTTTTGGGTCTTAATTTATGTGTTGGTCTTAAAAAGGTCTTAAATTTTACTTTAAAAATGGTGCAAGAACCATGTTAACACTGACCTTGCAAAAGAAGAGTTTGTGGGCTTAATGCTGTTAATTGCCAGGATGTTCAAAGACAAGACCTACCTCAGCCTTTGGGAGCTCATGTTGACCAGAGAGCCCTACTGCTCAGAGTACACGGTCAGTTTTTGTTAATGTTCTTTCTTAAGATTGGGTCAGTTTTGCTATCTAACACACATTGCTTAAATAAATCTCTTGAATGTATTTTTTTCCAGAACATCCTGCACCTTGTACACATTATGCTGGTCCACCCTGTCCCAGCTGCAGTTTGTGAAAGAGGATTCTCTGCAAAGAAGAGGATCAAATCAGACACTAGGGTATCCCTCCATTCAGACACAGTGGAAGATCTGATAAGAATCAGTGTAGAGGGACCAAGTCTGGAAGATTTTGATGCTAGAGAGAGTGTGGGAAGCTGGTTTAGCCAAGGCCAAAGATCAAGAAGGCCAAACTACCGGAGTTGGCCATCAGAGGGGCATGTGACTGCAATTGAGGATAGTCCATAAGACATAGAGCCATGAGATGTTCAGTTTGAAGCTTCAGTTTAAAACGCTTGCAATTTTAATTTAGATTTTCTTTTTATTTCATTTATCTTGAGATTTTTTAAGTATAAATTTCAGCTCAGTGAAGCACTTTAAGCACCAACATTTCTTGTGCAAATATTCAAATAAAGACATTTATGTTGACCAGAATGTTAGTTCACCATTTACAAGTCAATATTGCCTAGATGGACAGCTATTTAAAAAACGTGAACCTGTAAAACTGCAGTGTTGAATGCGATATGGTCGACAATTTGGGTGCACCTAACCTTTGTGCTGGTGCACCTAAGAAAAAAAGTTAGGCGTACCAGTGCAACCAGTGAAAAAAGTTAGTTTAGAGCCCTGTGCCTAGAAACAGCTCGTTGGGATTCTCTCCGCGGCTTTCTTTTACTTCCGGTACATGGTGACGTAAGCATGTACTTTTGCTGGGAGTCAATTGGAGAGCGTCATCAACTTTTGCTGCGTTCCTGGACACGCTGGGGTCGGGGGGAATGGATAAGATTGCAAAATAAAGTTTGAGTAGAGAAGTAGATGGACAGAAAGACATAATACTATTTATATATTATATATAAATTATACATAAATTATATACATATATATATAATTGGTAAGGTGAGTTATAATATATAATGGGTGAGTTATAATATATCTGAGTTATAATATATAATTTGTAAGGTAGCACCGAAGCCATAGTAGACAGAGTGACAGATTGCCTGAATTGACGTCAGCACCAAGATTCTAAATGCCTCAAAATTCTAAGCAACAGGGTTTTTCACATAGGGGTTGTAATACTCATAAAAGTAGGAGAAAAAATAATGCGCTAGACAACCCTTTATTGTGGTAAATCCATTCTATGAGGTCAAACAAATTAAATAATAAACAGTAAAAAATGGCATAATAGGGCCCCTTTTAAATATAAGTATTATTATTGAGAGATAAAATAGCCATCTTAAAAGGTCTATGCTGGGCTAAAACCTTTACTGGAGTTATGGTCCGGATCATTGTTAAGTTATTAATATTTCTGTGTTTAGGATTCCCGTTGAGTTTGGCCGGTAGGCATCTAATCGTTACAGGAACCCTATAACCCTATAACCCTACTAATGGAAACGGTGCGAGAAAGATCCCGATCCGCCTGTATAAGGATGGATTGAATAGGGAGGCTTTCCGGTGCGAGTGTCAGCGACAGATGTGACTGGCAGGGGGAACTGACGGGGGGAACAGTGATCTGAGTGGGCGGATGCTTCGGGAAGAAGGGAATAAACAGTCTTGCATGTGAGATTGATTGAACAGTGTGCTGTAAGTTAGCCGTTAGCATTTTGTTAACCCACCAGTTAGGGTGAGTACCGTCTGGCCTGAATAAATGTGAATGGTCCCAAAACAGATCGAAATTATTAATGAAACCAAATTTTAGAGCTGTGCAGGTGGACTGGAGCAAGGTGTGGAGGCTGAGAAGTCTGCTAAAACGCCCCACTCCACGGCCAAGAGGGGATGGGACCAGAAAAGTAGACACTCTTGTCACAGGAACTTAAAAAATGAAAGAGATTGTTAAAATCTTTTTTGATGAGCTCAGACTGCTCACGAGCTGTGTCGTATGTTCCGACATGGACAATCACACGTCTAACTGAGGACGGGAGCGAGCGCAGAAGCCCCGGAAGTTTGCTGGGGATGACAGGGACCGTGGCTCCGGGGAAAAAGTGAGTTGCAGCGTTGAAAAAGCGTGTGTTCCTTATAATGGAGTCTCCGACTATTAATGTGGTCGGAAGGAAAAGAGGCCGAGGGGCTGACAGCCGTGGAACCTCGGAGCCAAAGATTGGAATCGCGGTGTCCACGCTGCAGGGCCCAACAGGAGAGGACGCGGGGCAGCGATGTCAGCACGGGGAGAGGGACTCACCGGCTCAGGGCGAGGAAGACCTCCGGTGCGTCTCAGCACGGCCTCTCTAAGGATCCTGTGGCGGGATCCTGCGGCATTGTTAGCCACCAGTGGCTGTAGAGCAGCTGCAGGCGTCGAACTTTGGGATCGGTCCGCTTTGGAGCGAGCTGGAACGGCAGGAGCATCAGCTGATGGAGCAGGACTGTCACCAGACAGCGCTGCATACTGGTTGGATAGGCCCAGGGCAGGAGGTGAGGCCCCGTCCGGGCCACTCTTGCGCCCTCGGATTACCACTTCGGTCCAGGAGGGCTGACGGTTGGGAGTGGAGCAGGAGGAAGGCCGATGACCGGTGGAGGTGAGGGGGTTCCATACAACAGTGTCCTGGAAAGCTGCGCTTAGCGATGCAATCTGCTTTTTCTGGTTGGCAGCTAAATCCATAAAGCTGGCCAACAGGGACTCTTTGTTGCGCAGCTCGTCCGAGAGCTGTCTGATGTGCTTCTTGAGGTTAGCAATTTTATTATTTGCTATTGTAAGCCGCGGATAAACCTCATTTGGCATGGTGCGGAAAGTTACCAGGAGCTGGCTAATGTTAAAGCTAAAAGCAATAGCTTTAGCTAATGCTATTAGCTAAAGTGAAAAGCTGTGTATATATATATATACAGCCGCAGAAGGCTTTCACTTCGTAGCTTGTTGCCGTTGCCAGTTGAATGACCAGCCGTTGCTAAATGATCGAGGTTACGCCACACATTCCGGGTGCAACATTCTGTAATGTTGCGCCTGCGTGAATTCTCACATCAACGCAAACTTTCCAGAGAAGCAAGACGCTATTGAACTAGAACCAGTGAGCGACATAAAGTTAAAAACCAAAACCTTGTTGTTAACATTTATTTTCCATTTTGAAAGTGTTTAATGTTACCGTTCCGTCTATATAGATAGGCTGTTTTATTTGAACTTTGATATTGTTTTTGGACTGAGAAATCGTAGAGTGACCTGAGAGTTCTGAAGCCACGTTACGATCGACGAGAGAAGATGGAGAGCCTTTCCCAATAGGAGCTGAACTACTATCGGTTCGCATCTCCCAGATTAATCTGCCTTCCGGAGGAGGACACACGCTGTTCGAATCAGAGTTGCGGTAGGACTGTTTGGTGCCATCGTTATTTCGACCACGAGTGGATTATATTTTTGCGACATTAACCCAACGCACACGCGGTAAGGGTGGACTCGGACCACGTTTATACGTAGCAGGGTATTTATAGAAACAAATATTTCCCCCCCTCCGTTTTCCAAAATAACATTGTGCAAACAGCATCGTTTTCAAAAAAGTTGTCGTTTACATCAAAACGCTTAAATACGCCGTAGAGCGCCATTATAACTATGCCAAACCTATGGGCGGCAGTGTAGTAGAGCTTACATCGGGCCCAGAAAATCAAGCCCGACCCAGCCCGAGCCCGTGCACGTTCTGTCCGAGCCCGGACCGACCCGACACATTAACTGTAATTATGAGCCCGAGCCCGATTTCAACCCGACTTTTTTTTTTAATACATATGTAACTTTGTACACATTTGTTACTAGGCCTACTCTGCTAAATATATATGTAAGGGAAAATGTATAGAACGCCGGTCATTATCGGGAAAATAAGCTCCGACAGGGCGAACAGTACACCGACCGACGCGCAGCGAAGTTGTCTTGCTTCGCCCTGAAGGGGCTTATTTTCGACAATAACCGGCGACGTTCTATACATTATCCCGCTTATTACACGGCTACTTGCCAAAACGAAAAAATAACTTCACATGGTGTGTCTTTTTACAATTTATTCGTTACCAGCATTCTTAGTGTTGATCAGCAGAGAAATAATTTGTCCGTAAAGACGGTGACGTCGCTCAGCAACGGAAGACGCTGGGCTTGACAAGTCACCGGACTACTACCCATGCAAGTGAACGGAGCGTTCCACGGCATTGAGAAGACCCGTGTAATAAAGGCCTATAATATTTCTGTTTATGGCATAGATTTCTCCTCAGATTAGGCCAATAAACCAATGATAAAAAAAATCGTCGATCAAAGGCCCGGCCTGAGGATAGTGTATAACCTATGTATTATCTCGGGCAGAGAATCTAAACTCTAGTAGGGAGAAGGATAAAGCCGTGCAAGCCAATCAGAATCCTCAGAATCAACAACAACGAATAACACGAGCGTCTTCCTGTAACAAACAAACTGTAAACATAGGACGCTCATATGACGTTAAGCATTTCCTGGCGCATAATGTGACGCTTCAGAACCTAAAACCCCGTTTCTCCCCGTTGACACGACAACTCATAACCGGCTTTTTCAGAAATTTCCACTTTGGCCGGAGTTTTTAGAAATTATCGTTTTCTGTGACAAAAACAGCGTTTTCGTGTAAATGAGAGTCCAAACCGCGCGGAAATACCTGCGTTTTCCCTTCGTGTAAATGGGGCCTCATTCACCCCACGCACGGACTACACAACGTGGTCAGTTTTGTTAGCATCCATTGATTGCACGGCAGTGTAATGTCAAGCTTGAATGCTTACTACGGTTGCATGTTTTATTCAATTGTTGAACTGTGAACATTATCCGTGAACGTTATCTTTGTTATTGTTTCATTGTTATGTTTACTGGTAATGTGATTGCAGCTAATTATATGATATAACTAAACCGAAGCTCAGTGGTTCCGTTAGCATATAACTAGCAACTAGAAAACCAAATATCTGATTACTTGATTCTAAATAGGCCTATTGCAGCTATTGCAGCTATTGCAGCTATTGCAACTTGACCCATTGAAATTACTGAAACTAATTAATTACAAATTAGAGCATAATGATATTGATATAGCAGAGCTCGAGGTTGATGGTGTTTCGTCGTCAATTTCCCTGGTGGAGGTCACTGAGGTAGTCAAACATCTCCGCAGTGGCAAAGCCCCAGGGATTGATGAGATCCAGCCAGAAATGCTAAAGGCCCTGGGTGTTGAGGGGCCGTCATGGTTGACACGCCTATTCAACATTGCGTGGGAGTCGGGTACAGTGCCAAAGGAGTGGCAAACCGGGGTGGTGGTTCCCCTGTTCAAAAAGGGGGACCAGAGAGTGTGTGCCAATTACCGGGGTATCACACTTCTCAGCCTCCCTGGTAAAGTGTACTCCAAGGTGCTGGAAAGGAGGGTTTGGCCGAAATGAGTCCTTAGCCCAAGTGAAGGAGTTCAAGTACCTTGGGGTCTTGTTCGCGAGTGAGGGTACGATGGAGCGTGAGATTTGCCGGAGAATCGGAGCAGCGGGGGCGGTATTGTGTTCTCTTTACCGCACCGTTGTTACGAAAAGAGAGCTGAGCCGCAAGGCAAAGCTCTCGACCTACCGGTCGATCTTCGTTCCTATCCTCACCTATGGTCATGAGGGTTGGGTGATGACCGAAAGGACGAGATCGCGGGTACAAGCGGCTGAGATGAGTTTTCCCAGAAGGGTGGCTGGCGTCTCCCTTAGGGATAGGGTGAGAAGCTCAGCCATCCGTGAGGAACTCGGATTGGAGACGCTGCTCCTTTACTTAGCAAGGAGTCAGCTGAGGTGGTTCGGGCATCTGGTAAGGATGCCCACTGGGCGCCTCCCTTGGGAGGTGTTTCAGGCACGTCCAGTGGGGAGGAGACCTCAGGGAAGACCCAGGACTAGGTGGAGAGATTATGTCTCAACGCTGACCTGGGAACGCCTCGGGATCCCCCCGTCAGAGCTGGTCAACGTGGCCCGGGAAAGGGAAGTATGGGGCCCCCTGCTTGTGCTGCTCCCCCCGCGACCCGACCCCGGTTAAGCGGACGAAGATGAGATGAGATGATGAGATGATATTGACATAGGAATTAAAAATATATTTAATGCTAATTACATGTAGGATTTAAAGAAAATCTTGTTGATTATGATTTAAAGAAACTCTTATTTAAAAATAAGATAACCATTGAATTAAATTGAGTTAACTCTGAAACTAGAATCTAAATATAACTTTAAATGCAACTTTAAAGGATACCTCACTTGAAGAATTTCCTTGAGTTTAACTGATATTTCTGACAAGAGATTTACAAGTGTTCCAATTGCATTCAACTGCAATTGTTGTTAATCAATGTATGTGTATGTAATGTAACTGTCTTAAGGTACCACTTTTCTATTTGTTTACTTTTCTACAAACTTATATAAACAAGCCGGCATTTAAAACGTATCTGATGGGCTGTGGTGTTATTTTGCTGTAATTACTGTGTTAACTTCTACTGCTCCCTACGTGGAGACTGGTCCTAATTCACTCTAACTTAACTACAGCTCGTAGTAAGTGCTACATTCACATTTGGGTTTACGAATGCACACATTTTGGGCATGTTCTCAGATTATGAAACACAGGTGTGCAAATGTGTTTGGCACCAACTGCGCTGCAATGATTGTAGCACAAGTGTCAATTGCATGAATCTTTGAAGTTGTGATGCACAGGATAGGATTTGTGCACCTGTAACACCGACTTGTGAACTCGTAGACCCTATTTTGTGTTTACAGTGGTAGAAAAAATATTTACGACTTCAAATGTACTGTTACATATTTGTGACTTTAGTGTACGCATACAAAATCTGCTAAAGACTTTTGCTACAATAATACCTTCATAAGATTGGGCTGTTTTTCCCGCTCTATTGGGCTACTTTTATAACGCACCGGCTGGCTCTTCTCCTAAACACACACACACACACACACACACACACACACACACACACACACACACACACACACACACACACACACACACACCAGCAGTGCAATACATTTGACCTTTCAGATTCTTCAGTTCAATTCATTTTACATTTCTGCAATTTAGCAATGCTTTGCGCTTTTCTTTCAGCTGTCATTTTATTTGTATCCAAGCATTTAAATTTTCTTAAATGGTGTGCATGTTTACATTGTTTACTCAATTTAGACTTTTGAACTTTTGTTCAAATCCCTTTACTTGATTCAAGCCATTTAACGTTTCTTTGTGGCTTTATTAAAAAAAAAAATTCATCCTCACTTTGTAGGCCTACAGCACTCACCGCAAGTTCTGCAGAAAATGCATTTTCTAGTTATATTACATTATATGATATAGGTATAGAGCTCCAGGAGTGCGCTCTGTCCAGTTTGAGGTTCAGTCTGATAGCTCATTGGTCAATGGGAAGCAGCTCATTTGCATTAAAGCTATAGACACCGGAAAAGGCGCATTCTGAAGGGATTGAAACAGAGGGGAATAGCGGTAGGCAAGATTATTTTTCCTAAAAGCTATTTCCAGCAAACGGCTTCATGACATGTTTTCTGGGACTCAAATACTATGTTTACCGGTTGGGAAAACACCATAATATGTCTCCTTTAAATGTAAAACACTTATATATACATATATATACATTTATACTAGAGATGTCCGATATTATCGGCCCACCGATATTATCGGCCCGATATTAGCATAAAATGTAATATCTGTCAATATCGGTATCGGATTTTTTTTGCCTTAAAACCGATTTTTTTTTTTTTTTTTTTTATAGCTCAAATAAATGTTTTCAAAATTGTGCAATACAGTGCACATTGTAATTGACTCATATTTGTGCATTTATTCAATTAAGGTTATTGATTTTTAGTTAAAGAAACATACTGCTATGTTGCACATAGTTGTTCAGGTACAATGTTTTATCATTTGTGAAGTCAAGTTTGCCCTATTTGTTGTGGGCATTGTCAAGATTATCTCAGGGAGAGTGTAATCCAAACTGTTGTCTGAGACCATTAAAAAAATAAAAATAAACATGGCACTTTTCCCTTAAATTAAGTTGAAGTATTTTTCTTATTTTGCACAGACAATGTTAACATTTGGAAAGCCTTGTTGCATTCAAGAATGCATCCAGTGGGGCATCACAATAACATTAAGCATGTTGTGTTAATTCCACAACAGGAGATATGTAATGTTACCTAAATTTGGTTTGAGGAAAAATAACCCAAATATCGACATCGGTATCGGCTGATATCGGAATCGAAAATTTAGAGTTGGACAATATCGCATATCGGATATTGGCAAAAAAGCCAATATCGGACATCCCTAATTTATACATATACATTTATATATATAAACGATTATTGTTGCCAGCTCTATTATACAGTGAGCTGTATGACAGTGAGGCCAGGAAGTTTTGGAACCGGACTGTATGCTATCTCCTCCGTGAGATAGCTGAAACAGCTCCAAGATAGCTGAGATGATAGCTCCTAGGTTCTCGTGGCGTGTGGATACTAACCATAGGTCTGGGGATGGGCTTCTGGGGCTTCTTGGAGCCGAGCTTCTTCATTGCGTTGTAGTACTTCTTCTGTTCCTCCGTCATGAAGATGTCCTGTCCCCCTAAGTAAACACAAAGACACTATCACATACCCTGGCCATCCAAGCCAACACAGCTCCTTGCTTGCTAAAATCACCACATATATTTGATTTGGTACATTGTGTGCAACAAATACAACCCATTTCTCCTTTAAAGAAAGAAAAGACTTTGCAGTTTTTTTCAATTGCTTAAGCACAATTTTCAAAACAGGGCCCGTTTTTCATAACAACCAGTCACACACACAATCAGCAGAACACCTCAGACCCTTTGCAAAATGAATCACTCTTGTCAAAGCTATACAAAAATTTAACCAAACCATATTTTGTCCCCATATGAAACACACACGCTTAAAATTCCTTAATTCTTTCGGAACCAGTTAAACACTCGTTTACATTAGATAGCTAGATTGAATTAAGCCTTATACCGATTTTGCTACTCGAACGGGCCGTGTCAATTATCCGAACGTACATGGCTTTTAAGAGATTGGATAATGGCCGGAGCATGGCGGAATCCGCTACCCTAGGTGGCGCTGTAGCCCTTTCAACAAGTGGTTAAAGAGCCACTTCCAGTTGACCTCTACGTCCCAGCAACAACAAACACAGGTGGCATCAAAGAAAGGGAAAACCGTAACCATCAATAAAAACAGTGAGGCCTTCTGGCAATAAAATCGCCGATCTTCTGAATGAGTAAGTAGTATTAAATGTCACATATTTAAATGTAATATTGTCCGTAGATTTGTTTTCAGGGAGATAGTCTCGAGGTAACGTGTCAGACTTGCATCCGGTCGTCCGGGGTTCAATCCCCACCTAATTAGTAATTTAGGAAGGATTACCGGAGAAATCAAACAACTTTCGATGCCTTTTATTTTCCATTGATTAACCATAGTATTTATCTCAACAGAGGTGGTCTCGGCTAAATGCCGAGAAACTCACCTAAATGGAATTTATGTGGCTGACAATTTGCCATGCAGCAGTGTCATTCATTCATTTCACTATCCGTAACATTAATATTAACATTAACTTTACCATGGGTTATATTTTGGTTCTGGGGATATTGTAAGACATATTTATTATTGTTTTGTTATGAGTAAGAAATTTAATGTTACAGGTAAAGAATACATGCTTTACATTTAGTCAGCATTACAGAATTATGTGTTCCAGGAATATGCATTTCCTTTGCGTTTCTATTCAGGACGTGACCCCAGGAAGTAAACACTCAGTCGTGTCTAGCTGGTTCAGCGTTTCGTTCAAATCTGTTAAATCCATAGCATTTGAATCGCATCTGTCAACACCTTGTGATTTACATAGCATCGTTGGTATGTATTCTTTGTATTTTGATTACATTTTAAGGTACTAATCACTATTTTGGCATTAGTGTAAAGTTTGTATAGTTTTCATCGCAAGACAGTTCAAATGTGCTACGGCTATACAAATACCATGTTAAGTCACATGTGGGTCATTTGACGACGCTCGTAGTCTTGAAATGACCAAAAAAAAAGTTTTTCACAAGTAAATATTCTTTATTTTTATAATAATATTTTTATTATTGTCGTAAACAAAACAATCACCGACAACATATACATACACCATAAGACAACAAACTCACAGGACAATACAAAATACAACACGGGGGGGGGGGGGGGGGGGGGGGGATGCAGATCCATACTTTTAAAGGTAGTGGCTATTCGTACGGCGACCGTAAGAATTGCAATTAGGCTATTCGTACAGCGCGCCGTAAAAATGCTGCATTAGTCTATTTTCACGCAGGTTATAGTTAGGGTAAGGGTTAGGGTTATGGTTATTACTATAATCACTGTTTCCCACAGACCAATGACCAATGTGTGGTGCGCGCGGGGGGTTGGGGGTGGGTGCGACAAGGCACGGTGGCGTCAGCGCACAAGTTTAGTTTTTACCTGAACTTGTGATTCTGTGACATTCAAGGAATGAATTGCAACAGACAACTAAAGCTGGAGGTTTTTATTACAATTACAAATAAACTCAAGACCTACCTGAACCAATATTTAACTTTTTTAGGAAATATAAAATAAATGGTAACAATATACTACTAGGTACAACAAGGCAACTAACTAAAATATGAAACTGCATTAGCCTAATGTGCAAAGCTTGCATGCCCCATCAGAACACTTAATTCTACGTGGGTTCCTGAAAAATAACTCAAGTGCTCGATCATAAGGGACCTCATTCGGTTCTGGCCCATTTATGGAGATTCTTAATCAATTAGGGCCTTTAGCAGACGCTTTTATCCAAAGCGACTTAAATCAGTTAATACACACATTGACACACCGACGGCAGAGTCAACCATGCAAGGCGACAGCCAGCTCGTCAGGAGCAGTTAGGGTTAATTGTCTTCCTCAGGGACACATCAACCCTCAGCTAGGAGGAGCTGGGGATCAAACTAGCAACCTTTCGGTTACAAGACAACTGCTCTCCCTCCTGAGCTAAGCCAACCCATAATCAGGCTGCCAGGTGTTCCCCTTGAAGCCTGTTCCTGAGGTCTGTTTTTATCTGGGGATAAAAACAAATAAAATGTATTATCAATAAAGTATTAAAATGCCCATTACTTCAAGAAATATCCTAAGGAATATCTGAGAAATCCCGCTCGCAATTCACAGATGAGACTGGGACAATCAGGGCAATGCTGGCAAGGAGACTGAGGCAGGGGTAGAGGTCTAACCACTCATTATACTCACTCGCCAGCAGAGTCAGGAGCTCCTCCTGGCTCTTGTTCTTGAATTAAAGATAGAGCACATAAGAGAAAGAGAGAAAGAGATAGAGATTTTCACATACCTGTAATGACCCTGTAATGATATGGTTTTTGAAAGAAAACCACTCTTGGAGGAGCACCTTCTCTTGGTCTGGACAGATTTTTTTTGCCAGAGTCTGCAGCTGTGCAATGGACATATTGTCAGGGAGGGCAGCCGACTGAGGTCTAAGGACATGGAAGGCTCCTAGGATGTCCAGCTCCTGGAACCTCCTTTTCAGTTCTGTCTCCAGGCCAGTAATGTAGGGTTGGATGACCTACAATGAACAGATCAGCACATTTTCTCTACCAGGAACAGAAGGATCGAAATTACTTTCCCTACTCTTATTTTTTTAAAGTTAAAATCTACACTAATCTGTTTCCACCTCACCTGTGGTTTCAGCAACATTTTGTCTGCTGTCCTCCTGGCCTATATTAATCAGTATCTCTCCTGAACAGCCCGGCCCCTGAGAAGCACTGGGTTGTTCAGCACTGTTTGATGCCTAGGAAAATTCGAAATAAATGTATTATATATTTAATAAACATTTACTAGCCACAGCCATTTGACTGTTCAACTTAATTTCAGACTAAGCTCCTCAAGCTGCTCCGTCTCGTCTGGACGAGGCCTTTTTTGGCGCAGAAAAAACTTTTCAATACTCATCTGGATTAAACTTGCAACAAACATTCAGTCAGAATAAAATAATATTAAGAATAGAATGTAATAAATGTTTTTTATTATTTTTGATATGGGCACCGTATAGGCCTATCTAAACTATAACCGCATTTCATCTTAATCGCAGTGTTCGCTGCGTTACCAACGACGTTGTCTATGATAACGGGTGCGGAATGTTCAATATCAATAACGTCGAGTTCATAAAGCTAATATTACCTTTTCTGAGTTAATAAAAAATGTGGGCAAGTGTGTTAGACCACAGTATATCATACTAACCTTTGGTAAACTGCAAATGTCGCCGACCGTCTTCTCTGTGCCAAATATATTTTTCCATTGACCTCAAGCATTGCGCGTGGACAGGAGGAGCGGGCGAATCAGCCGCCAGTGAGTGTGCATGTAACTCCGCGTTTACATGCGGACACATCTGGGGCCGTATTCACAAAGGATCTTAGGGCTAAAAGTAGGTCCTAACTGGCGAATTTAGGAGTAACTCCTAAAAATAATGGGCGTGTCACTCTTAAATTTAGGACTCCTAACTTTTTTCACTAAGAGCAATTCACAAAGTATTTTAGGCCTAAAAGTAGCACCTAAGTCTAGGAGAGCTTAAAAGTCCTCATGAGGACTCCTAACTCAGTAAGACCTATTCACAAAGAATCGTAAAATGCCTGCGAGACGAAATGTTAGGGTATTAAACTTGTTGTGGAGTTATAGTGCGCGATGCATTAACATCCCCAACTAACAGGAATAATCAGATTAGTCCCGAAATAAAATGTTTGGCCACACTACGTTATTTAGCAACAGGGGAAATGCAACTTTGCAATGCCGACGATTTAAAAATATCGCAACAGTCAGTCAGCTGTGCCATAAACATTCCTTTGGACATTCAACAATTACAAAGGATCAAAGCCAACTTCATGGCAATTTCAGATATGCCCGGTGTGGTCGGTGCTATTGACGGGACGCACATAAAAATAATTGCGCCATCAAAAGACGAGGACGTGTTCGTCAATAGGAAGAAAGTGCATTCCATGAACACGCAGGTTGTTTTTGATGCAAATTTTAACATAGCCTACTGGATGTTGATGCAAAGTGGCCTGGAGTTTCAGCTACCCATGATTCGCGCATTTTAATGGTGAGCGGTCTGAGGCAGCTTTTTGAGATGTACCAGTTGGGTGTCACTTGCTGGGTTACAGTGACTATCCATGCAAGACGTGGCTCTAAACACCCTACCTCAATCCACACCCGGGAGCACAGTTAATGTATAACATGTAAGTGATTACGCAGATTACGCTTAGTCCTATGCGTAAAACACATCGTATTGGCTCTTTGACGCCTTTTATTTGTTGAATCCATAATTATTATTGTTTAGTGATTTCCTCCATATATGCTAGAGCACACAAACATACAAATGTTGTGGAGAGAGGAATTGGGCAAATGAAACGTCGGTTTCATGTCCTCCACGGTGAAATACGCCTCACCCCAGAGAGGGCAAGCACAGTAATCATTGTATGTGCCATTCTACACAACCTCTGCAAGCGGAGGAACATTCCACAGCCAGACGATGATGATGATGATGATGATGATGGCGATCAACATGACAATGAATTTGGCCGTGTGGAACGGAGTGGACTGGCATTTAGGGATCACTTTGAAAACACATTTTAGGTAAACACCTTGGCACAAATCAGTCAGCACTTGTGTAGTTCATAACATTTTTCTTTTCAATTTCACAATTTTTTTTGTTTGCTTTCTCTCTTGAACGTGCAGGCTACAACGTCATTATCGTGGTCTGCACATAATTGTCATCATGCGTGTATTCTGCTAACTGTCACTCTTAGTTCATTCTTAGTGATTCATCCTTAGTAAGAGTAGGTCTCAGCGGCTTTGTGAATAACTTTTAAGAAAAAACTCCTACGTAAAATGTTTTAGCGCGAGTTAGGAGCACTCCTAGCGGTAAGATAAAATGCTTTGTGATTACGGCCCCAGATCCGCATAGATGTGGAAGAACAGCTCAATCGGAATAGAAAAGTATCATATATATACGCCTCAATCGGAATACAATTATCTGTTCGGAATATAATTCTAGGCGGAATAGAAGAGGTGGTGTAGTCCGCTATAAACACTTATTCCGATTAGTTTGGGGTTTAATTTGCAATTGGTCCACTCCGTCTGTACTTTAATGCACACCGAACTTTACCGCTGTCAAGGAAAGTGGATTTATTGCCTGATTCACGTCTTTGTTATTATCCCTCCTTAGTAGTTACAGAAGTCCGTTAACTTATCAACCCCAGCGTGTCCGGTTCATGTGTTCGCGTATCGTCGCTCTCGCTCCGTCTCCGTGTCCGTCTCCGTGTCCGTGTGTGTGTGTGTGTGTGTGTGTGTGTGTGTGTGTGTGTTTGTGAACGAGAATGGCAGGGAGAATGAGTGCTATGCGGAGACGAATGAACTGACCGATTCTTAGATTTCCAAATCGCGTAAAAAAGAAAAGAAAAAAAAGACAATCAATTTGTGGCGCTCGATGCTGATTCTGTGGCGCCGCGCCACACAATGGTCTATGTATGGTAGTAAGCCCAAAATAGATTTCAATTGTAAATACGCAAAAAAGTCGACATCTTTTAAATCATATTGTGTTTTTAAGACATTAAAGGGTACCATATATCCATTCTTCACTATCTGACCCACTTGGTTTATACCTCTTTGTTGCCACGATTTGTTTGTTAATGTTTTACCACCAGCTTTTAATACAGGGGTACTCCATATAGGGCATGATGGTAAATATGCTCCATTGAAGGGGAGACGTTTCTGGATAATTTTCACAACCTCACAGGAAAATTTTATTAGAGGATTTCCTATTTTCAAGTTGGTTTTAGGGTAATACCATAAAGCGGTTAGGGAGAGGGATTTGTCTTGGTTGGCTAAAATGTTTTCGTCGACCCACTTCCAACTCCCAAACTCGCTCTGTCCTGTATAGGCCCACAACAAAGGAAACCTAGCATTATAGGCAAGGTAATAAGAATAAACATCTTGGACTCCCAATCCATCTCTTTTCCTCGGTCTGGTTAATCTTTTTAACTTATTCTTGGTTTTTTATTACTCCACAAGTAATGAATAATTTATTAATTTCTTTCAACCAGTAAAGCGGGAATTTAAGAGGAATTGCTGATATAAGAAATAATAATCTTGGTAAAATATTCATTTTAAGCACTTCTGCTCTGCCCCATATTGAAATGGGTAGAACTGTCCATCTCTTAAAGGTTGGGTAGGTGATTTGCGAAACGCCAGCAGATTTTGAAAATACACAACTCAAATGGTCCTACCCCCTCTCCTTCAACGCTGACTCTGACTCCACCCATTCCAAGTACCTGGACGCGCAATCATGCACGAGCGCGAACAGAGATGCGCGAGAGCGAGCCAGGCTAGCGTAGGTTTTCGTTTAACAACATGGCACTACATTCAGCTGTAAGTTGCACCCAGTACCGCGGGAAGTAGGAGTGCTGGGGGTGCTGCAACACCCCCTGTCCGAGGCCCTGTCTTATCACAGAAAACGATCATTTCTAAAAACTCCGGCCAAAGTGGAGATTTCTGAAAACGCCGGTTATGTGTTGTCGTGTCAACGGGGAGAAACGGGATTTTAGGTTCTGAAGCGTCACATTATGCACCAGGAAATGCTTAACGTCATGTGAGCGCCCGCTGTACCGTATTGGTCCGAATATAAACACAAACCCCATTGTAAGACGACCTATATTTGGAAAAAAGATTTGAAGACCAGATCCGTTTTTTATGAATAAATAAATTGTATTCATTGAAATAATATACGAAAATAAAAAGGCATCGAATAAAACACTGCATTGCCACTAAACAGTAGTGCAAATAGGCCGTACTGATGTGTACACCAAAGACTATTCCTGACACTCCTCTGCCCCGCTGTGTTCGCTCTGGCTGTGGTCGCTCCGAACTGTTTCGGCCCGTGGCAAAGCGAGTCATCCTCGCTGCTGTCCAAGGCATTTTGAGACGCAGCATTTATTTAATGCTCATATGACCTAGTGCTGAAAAAAGGTTATATGAAAAAGTGTGAGGGTAGCGGTGGTGCGCTAAACTTGTTCTGTGAGCAGCTGGATGTGAACGATCGATTTTCAACTGTCCGCGCATGCACTGGTGTAATTGAGCTGCGCTGCTATACATCTTTTTTTATCAATGTAACGAGTTGCGAGTCTAGTGCAGGCTGAGTTTTTTTTTTTCCCTGCACCCCCTGCTGAGAATACGTTCTCGCTGCAATGGTTGGACCAGATGTTATAAACATTAAACGGTCACATAAATCATTACTATTTTTAGAAAATGTATGTTTGTTTCATATAATTGTATTGGAAGTCCTGGTTTTCGATAGGGTTGCCGCGGTGTGGACATTTTCACACCGAGTAATACACTCGTCTCCACACCGGTATTACCGAGTATAAACGGTATAAACTTTGAAACTAGGTCAACCGCCACACAAGCATCGGTTTTTAGACCCTTCTCGTCCTTCAGTTGCCGCCAACGTTCGAAAGCAGCGCCTAGGATTATTCTTGATTTCAGTTTTTCTCTTTCAGCGTTTTTATTATCAATTACTCTCTGAAAAAGAGTTTTCCTTCTCTTTGCTGGTGGTGGTGGTGGTGGTGGGGATGGTGGCGTCTTGTCTGCCATGGAAATTGTCTTCTACTGCTAGGTCCAAATGTGGATTAACTAGTTCCAGTAGCTACCGCAGGATAACAACAAACAGGAGCTTGCTCTGGGTCACGAGCACTGCACGAAGGGGTCGCGCGCGGGGGAGGGGGAGTGCAGTACGACCGTTTGATTGACGTACTTACTGTCCAATGCAACTCGGTGGCAATGGAAATGATTGGCTGGAGTTTTTCGAGCCCTGCCCGTTCCACAGATGATTGACTTGTTTAATTTTCATGTCAGTACTTCTAACTCAGTGGCTGTAAGCGGGTTATGATAAGGATTTCAAGTAATTTTGCAAAAATGGCCAAAAAAGCAAATCACCTATACAACCTTTAATGTCCTCCTTAATTGTTTTAAGGAGGAGAGGGCCATTTAAATCAAAGATATCCTCAATGGTAGTGTTAATGTTGATTCCTAGATATCTCATACCTTGTGGCTTCCATTGAATGGGGGCTGAACCCAGATGTGAAGGAAAGGTCATATTATTTAATGGGATGGCTTCACTCTTATTAAAATTCACCTTATACCCTGAAAACTTCCCAAATAGCTCAATTAATTTCATTACTTGCGGGATTTACTGATGTGGTTGTGATAATGTTAATAACAAATCATCCGCAAATAGATTAGCTTTAAAATCATGACCCCCAATCTGGATACCAGTGATTTTCTTCTCAGCTCGGATGGCACATACTAGAGGTTCTAAGGCCAAAATGAAGAGTCTTAGATCTTAGAAGTTGGAAAGGTTCGGATACAGTTCCATTAGTTCTAATTGAAGCACTAGGTCTAATTGAAGCACTAGGGTTGTTATAGAGGGCCTTCATCCAGTTAATAATAACTGGTCCATAACCAAATTTTGACATAACATGAAACAAATAATGCCACTCTACCCTGTCCAAGGCTTTCTCAGCATCCAGCGATATGGCTATTGCTGGATGCTGTAGAGTGCTGGCTGTCGCCATTACCTGGAAGAGTCTTCTCATATTATTGGAAGCAAATCGACCTTTAATAAATCCTACTTGATCAAGATGGATCAATGAGGAAATGGCGGTCTCCATGCGCATTTTGCGAATTGCGAATTTTAGCAAACATCTTATAATCGTTATTCAACATACTTATAGGGCGAAAGTTTGTCATTTGCGAATGATCCTTACCAGGCTTAGGGCAACAGTGAGATAGTGGCTTAGCGCATAGTCAATTTGGAAGCCAACCAACATGACGTCGTCACACGTATCCAGTGGACGATCAACGGAGCATTCTCTAAAGCCAAGGGCTACAGAGGAGAGTTTGCATGGAAGTACAGCAATACAGGAGAACCTGCACAGCGCTTCGTTAAGGACACGCTTGTAAGTAAGTTGTTCAGAGAGATCAAGTTCATCATCAGCAGGGTCTGCAGCAGTCGGAGTAAGAGCAAGAGCCGAAGCAGCAAAGGCACGGCTGTCCTATGCTGAAGAGGAAGCTAATCTGAGGCTACAACAAGCTAAGTTGGAAGTGTCTTTAGAAATGCTCAAACATAAAAAAGAGGCTGCAGCAGCCATTGCTGAAGCAGAGATATTTGAAGCTGCTGCTGATGTTTAGGGTGAGAGACATAGTTGTGACCTGAACATAGACTCTGTTCCTTTAGAAGCCTCACAACGAACAAAGCAGTATTTGCTTGATCAATTTAAAGGGGACCTATTATGCTTTTTCGACTTTTATGACCTATAAACGTTGTTATAATGATTGATAGTCATGTTAACCATACTAAAGTGTCAAATAATGACGTACATGCATTTCAACGTATTCCCTGCTGACAGTCTGGGGTGGCTGTGCAGAGCGCTAAACACTCGGGACAACGTTTGCGATTCACTTGTTCACATTTCCGGGAAATCATCTACGTAGAGGCACTCCTGCCACGCCCCCATATGCTTGGTCAAATCTGCCCGCACGCGCGCTTCAAGGAAGATAACCAATCACAACGGAGTTGGGTTGGCAGGAGGGGGGCGAGGGGGCGGAGAAGGACGATACCGAGCGTTGACAGAGAATGCTGAAAGCGCCCAGAGGAGAGGAAGAGTTTCCCGAAAATCTACATAGTTTTTTGTGCTGTGATTCGTGTCAGGTTGCACTATAGGAGTCATTAATAAGAAATTAAGACCAGAAAAGTTGTATAATAGGTCCTCTTTAAAGAAAGGGATTCAGAATTACAGTCATGTGATAACGGTGACACACTAGCAAAGACAGCGCCGGTCCCTATCCATGTGTCACCTCCACCACTAAAGCCTGAAGCCAGTCCTTTCTATCCGCATCAGAACAATACTGCTCCACATTGTCTCGTCTCACGGCAGCCTTACATCAGGGCATATGAGGATAGCCACAAGCTATTCAACAGGTTGCCTGGAGACGTTTGTCTACCTCAAATCAAGTCCAGTGGTGAGCATGCTACTCCTGCACACCACTTCAGACCACAAAATCCCACATGCCACGCCATACCGCCAGGCTCCAATGACGGCAGTTCACACATAAATGACTTTGTCAGGTATCTGGCCCGCTGTGAGCTTGTGGCTACAGGCTTGCTTCAATTCAATGACAAACCCCAAAACTACAGAGGATGGAAGCGTTCCTTTTTGACTGCCGTCAGCGGCATAAAACTGGAAGCGAGCGAGGAGATGGATCTTCTACTAAAGTGGCTTGGGAAGGAGTCAGCTGAGCATGTTGAATAGATATGAGCCATACACATCAATCGGCCAGAAGCAGGACTGGCCATGGCATGGGAAAGGCTCGAGCTAACATATGGCCCAGCTGAAGCAATAGAAAATGCTCTGTTCAAACGCATTGACAGCTTTCCAGAAATAATAAACCGATATGGACCTAAGCTGACAAAGCTGGGTGATCTACTGATGGAACTGCAGGCTGCTAAAGCTGAAGGAGACTTACCAGGCCTAGCTTTCCTTGACACAGCGAGAGGCGTCAACCCAATTGTACAGAAACTCCCGTCTCGTCTCCAGGACAGGTGGGTGAACGCTGGTGCAGCCTACAAGCATCAAAACCAGGTGAGCTATCCTCCCTTTGGCCTCTTTGTCGATTTTGTAAGCCAGCAGGCTCGCATTGCAACTGACCCAAGCTACAGCCTCATCGGCTACACAGACATGGCCCCCAGAACAGAGAAGATGGCGTGGAAGCCGAACAGACAGCGGGAAGTGTCTGTCCACAAGACAGAGGTGCCATCCAGAGCCACATCTGACACGGGTGAGCCTCCAACAAGATACGACAACAGCGACAAACTGTGTCTGCTGCATAAAAAGCCGCACCCTCTCCGTAAGTGCCGAGCATTCAGAGAGAAGCCTATTGACAAGCACAAAACACTCCTCAGAGAAAACAATGTGTGCTTTCAATGTCTCTCTTCCTCATCTCATATAGCAAAGAAATGCAAACTCAATGTCCAGTGTTTTGAATGTAAGAGCGAAAGGCACAACACAGCGCTACACCCTGGACACGCACCCTGGCAGCAGGAGGCTGACCCTACTTCTGAGTACGGCGGGGAGGAGGATGGAGCTTCACCACAATCTCAGGTCACCAACAAATGCACGAAGGTCTGTGGTGGGGAACTTACAGACCGCTCCTGCTCGAAGATATGCCTCGTCAAAGTGTTTCCAGCCGGCCACAGAGAAAAAGCCGTGAAACTGTATGCGATCATTGACGAGCAGAGCAACAGGTCACTGGTTCGCCCACAGTTGTTTGACATGTTCAACGACCAAAGTCCAAGCGCTCCTTACACACCGAGAACATGTGCTGGAGTGAAGCAATCAGTAGGCAGAAGGGCCAGTGGCTATGAATTGCAGTCTCTGGATGGAACCGTTCGCGTCCCGTTGCCAAGCCTCATACAATTTAACGACATGCCTAACAACAGAGAGGAGATTCCGACCCCCGGAATAGCTCTTCACCATGCTCTTCTAAGATCAATGGCACAGCTCATCTCAGACATTGACTTAGAAGCCCCCAAGGACCAACCTTTCTGTGAAACCGACCACCTTGGATGCACGGTGTTCAGGCGGACCAGGGATGATAACCAGGTGGCTCCCTCCAATCAAGATGCAACGTTCATGGATATAATGGATGAAGGACTGCGAAAAGACTCAAGCAACAGTTGGGTGGCGCCATTACATTTCGATAGCCCACGCCCATGGCTCCTAGACAACAAGCCACAGGTGCTGAGGTGTCTCATGTCTCTCAAGCGTAACTTTGAGAAAAAACCTGAGATGGGAGACCACTTTCTCACCTTCATCCAAAGAAACCTAAGAAAATACGTGTGGTGTTCGATTCCAGTGCCCAGTACAACGGCGTATCACTCAACAACATGCTGTTGACAGGAGCTGACCTGAAAAACCCACTACTGGGAGTACTGATTCGGTTTAGAAGAGAGGCCATCGCTTTCATAGCCGACATAGAACAGATGTTCTCTCGCTTCCTGGTAAGAGAAAAAGACTGTCACTTCATACGTTTTCTCTGGTTCCAGAACAATGATCTCTCCAAAGACATCGTGGATTACCGAATGAACGCCACATCTTTGGTAACAGCCCTTCACCTGCAGTGGCTATTCATGGTCTACACAAGTCTGTTCAAGGCAGCCACGTCGACCCAGATGTGCAGCATTTTGTGTTGCATGACTTCTACGTTGATGATAGGCTGAAATCCCTGCCCACAGTTCAAGCTGCTGTCAGCCTGCTAAAACGGACACAGGAAGTGCTCTTCAAGTCTACTCTGAGGCGCCACAAGATTGCAGCGAACAGCCAAGAGGTCATGGACGCCTTTCTTTCCAGTGACCATGCAAGTGACCTCAAAGACCTTGACCTCCATGCAGACATGCTACCGCTTACAGCGCAGTCTTGGGCTTGACTGGAATCTCAAGACAGACTGATTCCTTTTCAATGTCTCCAGTGAGACCAAGCCTTACACCCGGCGGGGTGTCTTGTCCATAATCAATAGCCTCTACGACCCACTTGGATTTGTCACGCCTGTCACAGTCCAAGGCAAGGCTATCCTGCGGGAGCTCACGGCGGAGAGCGGTGACTGGGACGCGTCCTTACCTTCAGCCATGGAAGATGCCTGGATATCTTGGAGAGCCTCTCTGTCCGAGCTTGCTGAGCTTTCCATCCCAAGGCGCTACACAGAAGCCTCACCGTCAGCAGCGGTAAGAAGAGAATTGTGTTTGTTCTGTGATGCGTCAGTCAAAGCTATCAGTGTTGTGTGCTCCCTGAAAGTGACGGATAGTAATGGCAACAACCGGATTGGATTTGTAATGGGCAAAGCCAAGCTGGCCCCCCGCCCTGAACACAAAGTGCCAAGACTTGAACTCTGTGCAGCAGTGCTTGCAGTTGAATGAGCAAACCTGGTCTCAGTAGAACTAGACCTACAGCTTGAGGCCATAACCTACTACTCGGACAGTAAAGTAGTCCTGGGCTATTTTAGCAATGAGACCAGGTGCTTTTATGTCTATGTCAGCAACCGGGTGTTACGCATCTGAAGATCTTCCCGACCAGACCAGTGGCGCTACGTGCCTACAGACCTGAACCCTGCAGATCACGCAACACAACACGTTCCTTCCCTGCTGGTCAACTGAAACACACCAGCTTGCTTGGTGGTCCCGGAAAGCCGGAGCAGAGCAATTTTGAGAGCACTTACGACCTTGTTGACCCGAGCACAGACCCAGACATCCGCCCTCTGGTTTTTGCCTTAAGCACCACAGCCTCACATAAGCAGCTGGATTTACAACGCTTTGCTAAAAAATTTTACCTGGAAGTCATTAACTCGTGCAGTCATTCTAAGACAGATCACGGAGAGAACAGAGTATGCAAGGGCTGGCATTACTGCAAAGCTGAATTCACAGTCGAAGAATCAGAGAAAGTGTCAGCTGTAATCATCCAAGCAGTTCAACAGGAAGTCTACAGCCAAGAGATGAAGTGCATTCAAAAACCAGAAAAGATGCCAAAAACAAGCCCTCTCAGAAATGTGGACCCGTTCATTGACACGCGGCCTTCTCAGAGTTGGAGGCCGTCTTCATCATTCAAGTCTTGATCGGAGTGAAAAGTCTCCCCTGATTATTCCTGGACAGCATCACATCGCCACTTTGCTCATCAGACACCACCACGAGGAAATCCATCATCAAGGCCGTCACTTTACAGAGGGGGCGGTCCGTTCAGCTGGCCTTTGGATAGTCGGAGGCAAGAAAAGAGTAAGCAGCATCATCCACCCATGCATAATATGCAGAAGGCTCAGAGCTCCACTCAGCATCCAGAAAATGGCAACATCGTCTGTCAACAGATCCTCCATTCTCCAGCGTTGGTCTCGATGTCTTCGGTCTCCTCACGCAAAAGCGGAGGCGGCTTTGCTCAAAGTAAAAGGTTGGCAGTGATCTTTACGTGCATGAGCATAAGAGCTGTGCACATTGAAGTCATTGAATCTCTCGACACCTCTACCTCATCAACGCGCTACGGCGCTTCCTTTCAGTGCGCGGGCCGGTCAAACACATTCGCTCTGACCGCTGGACGAACTTCATTGGCCCCTGTAAAGAACTGAAGGCAGCCTCAAACATTAACAGCACTGCATTAAAGACTTACCTCTCAGACAAGGGCTTCACCTGGTCCTTTAATCCCCCACATGCATCCCATTGTGGTGGATCATGGGAGAGAATGATAGGGCTGGCGAGGAGAATTCTGGATGCAATGTTCCTCCAACTGAAGGACAAGCTCACCCACGAAGTGATGGTGACTTTCATGGCAGAAGTCACAGCGATCATCAACGCCAGGCCACTTGTTCCAGTGAAACTGGACCCTGATGATTCGTTCATACTCACGCCTGCTGCTCTTCTCACGCAAAAGATGAACATTGTTCCTGCTCCTGCGGGTGAGTTTGGAGTTGCTGACCTCTACAAGTCCCAGTGGCGGCAGGTTTAGCACCTGTCCAACACCTTCTCGGACCGCTGGAGGAAGCAATTCCTCCCAACACTGCAGGCCCGCAAGAAGTGGCAGTCCACTCAGCCAAACATTCAGCCTGGAAGTGTTGTCCTCCTTAAAAAAAACAGCCAAGCACCTAGGAATGAATGGCCTCTTGGACTGTTTACACAGACCTTCCCTAGCAAAGATGGGAATGTGCGCCAGGTTGAGGTGAAGATCATCAAAACAGGTGGGACTAGCCTCTTTCTCAGGCCAGTCGATGAAATAGTTCTCCTTCTACCTCCAGAGGAACAGTGGACTGTTTATTAAATGGAATGTTTTCTTTTTTATTGACTGCTGGGTGACGTGCATCCATGTCAGGCGGGGAGTGTTTTGTTATGAGTAAGAAGTTTAAATTTACAGGTAAAGAATATATGCTTTACATTTAGTCAGCATTACAGAATTATGTGTTCCAGGAATATGCATTTCCTATGCGTTTCTATTCAGGACGTGTTCACTTTAAGACGCTCTGTTCCAATCGGTCTATCGCGTGACTCCAGGAAGTAAGCACTCAGTCGTGTCTAGCTGGTTCAGTGTTTCGTTTGAATCTTATAAATCCATAACAATTGAATCGCATCTGTCAACGCCTTGTGCTTTACATGGCATTGGTATGGTATGCATTTTGTATTTTGATTTAATTTTAAGGTACTAATCACTATTTTGGCATTAGTGTAAAGTTTGTATAGTTTTCATCGCAAGACAATTCAAATGTGCGACGGCTATACGAATACCATGTTAGGTCACACGTGGGTCATTTGACGACGCTCGTAGTATTGAAATGACCAAAGAGAATGTTTTTCACACTTCAAGTAAATATTCTTGCTTATTAGTTTGAGAAGAGATTTCTGATTTCTCTGCCTTCTGCCGTGTGTTGCAGTTTCACCTTTTCCCATGGGCGTCCATTAAACCTGTGGAAGTGAGAAATACGTTTGCATTCTTGGTGTTTTGGGAAAGAGTTTAGCTGGCAATCAGGGTATTTGCAGACATTCCGAGGGCAGCACAATTATATAAAAAGTCAATTGTTAGGCCTAATTTCTGAGCCAAATGAGCCAACGATAAAAATTTAAGGATGTACTGAGGACGCGAACTCGCTTCGCCCGAATTACAGGACAAATGCTCGACCACTCACCCAACTGCTAGTTCACAAAATTGACAGAATACATAGAATTATATAGACATTTTTTGAGAAAATATCCACGATGACAAAAGATAGCAATTAATTTAATTATTTTGTTTGCACAATTTAATCCTAGACCCTTACTGAAAATATACGCTGTTTGTGCTTCATATATGTACATTTATGACAAAATCGTGATGACTAGGCTTGACGGAACCTTCTGATGGTACACTTGTTTCCGACTTATCTGAAACACCTCTCAAGTAAGCCCGACAGTTAGCCTGGTACCGACCAGGGCCCCGTTTCCCGATATCGATGGATCTTCGCTCTTAAGATCATTCTCCCGATGGATCTTTCGAACCATCGATAATTTCTCTGTCGCGTTTCCCGAAACTCCTCTTAACGTGAACGCGCATTCGCTGCACTCACAACGTCGTAGGATTGTAACTGTCTACTGACACGGTGCTGAAATGGGCTCCGTAGGAGGGGGAGATGCAGGAATGTCGCAGGAAATTTGTGTTAAAAAGGGTTAAAATATCTCCACATCAAGGACAACAGCAGAGTAGCCTACGAAAAAAATAGACTGCAATTATATGAATGCTAAAGACATTAAAACACAATTGATAGGCTTAAACCGACATATATCAGTCCTCATCCTGAATGCACTGTGCGTTTCACGGCATTTTCCCCCCTGGAATAATTCCATATGACAAAAAATTAAAAATAGCTTGTGTGACAACTACATTTATCTTAATGGGCTGATTTCTGAAACATGCTTTGCGCAGCAAAGAGAGCCGACTTAATCTGATTCCGCATAAAGTTTCCTTGATTGATCATTTGATATGTGCTAGCGCTCCGTGCGCAAGAGGGAGAGGAAGAGAGAGAGAGAGAGAGGCCGAGGCGTCCCCGGAGTCGCCTTGTTGCGATCAATGGCCGAATCCGGGACAACTTTGACCCCCTCGAGGTCTACACTGACGCGGCAGTCATACAGCGCTACAGGCTGCCCAGGGAGGCCATCAGACAGCTGCTTGGGGCGATCAGGCAAGACCTCAGACGTGCTACAAGGAGGAGCTTTGCGCTCACACCGCAAGTGCAGCTCTTGGCCGCCCTCCGATTCTACGCCACAGGGAGCTTCCTGCAGGTGGTAGGAGATGGCCATGGCCTGTGCAAGGCGTCAGTGTGCAGATCGGTCCAGGCAGTGACATACAGCCTCCTTCGTCTTGTACCGCGACACGTCCGTTTCCACAGCAGAGACGAGATGGGTGCGACCCAAGAGAACTTTTTTCGGTCGTTCCCCATCCCACAAGTGGCCGGAGTCGTGGATGGAACTTTGATTCCAATTCTCACGCCCCACGTTGATGGCCACGTCTACATCTGTCGGAAGGGATATGCCGCTGTCAACTGCCAGGTGGTGCGACCATCAGGGCATCATCCTGGATGTCGTAGCGAGATGGCCTGGAAGCACTCACGACTCTTTCGTGTTCCGCGAGTCCTCCATCGGACGGCTGGCTGCAGCCTCCAGGGGAGAGTGGCGGCTCCTCGGAGACAGTGGCTATCCGCCTAGGCCTCATCTGTTCACCCCAGTGGCTTAGACGGCCTCCCGGATTACGCTGCTGGTTTGGAATCACGCCGAAGAGTGATCGCGGCTTTTTTTTAACCCCCCCCCCCTCCCAATGTCACTAAACATCCCCGTCAACGTGACCAATCCCCACCATATCCCAGCCTTTTCCCTGCTCCTTTTGCCTTGAATTTTTTTTTCATTTCTTTCATTCATTCTTTAATTTTTAATTTTTTTAATTTCTTTCATTAATTTTTTTTTTCTTTCACTTCTTTCATTCATTATTTTGTTACATTTTTAATTTTTGGGGTTATTTTAGGCTATGTTTTATGAGTAGCCTATGTCACAGTCTGCACAAATCCCCCCACTTTCTCTCACACATTTTGAGTGCCCTGCCTGCGCAAACATTTTCTGGACTGTCCCGTTTTATTTTGGCCATTTTAACATCTTTATTAATAAATAAATTAATAATCTTTATTAATCACCAAACTAAGGACATAAAGGCGCAATACGTTTTAATAAAACGCATCCAATACACAGAATGTCCGATGGTGACGCCACTGAGGCTATAGTAGGCTGACGATGCTCTTAGCGTCCTACGAGTACCCCTGGAGTACTCGTTAGCTCCGAGCGTTTTCAAGACGTTCGTTACCAACGATGCTTTCGGGAAACGCGGTGAAAACTCTACGATGCCCTTTCGACGCACTTCACGATCCACTTAGGCTAACGACGCTTTCGGGAAACGAGGTCCAGGTTAGTTTGGTCGGATAAATTGCCATAGTTACTTAGCGGAGATTCCCTTAAGCAACGTTAATGGAACACAACTCTAGGGCTGAACGATTTGGGCTGAACTGCCTGGATCAGTACCAACTCTCCTTGACCAACGATTTCAGGAAAAGATCGATTTGCGATTTTTCTGGCAGATATTGCGATTTCGATTTTCTTCAAATCAAGCTTCAGTACAATATTCACAATGCACAGTAACATTTACAAACATGACATCATACCATTAAAACATTACATGCCATTACTCGAAAGTAAGAATGAAAACTAAAGTTAAGAATTGTTTTCAAATGTATTTATTAAGAAACATGCATGTAAACTAAAGTCCTTGACCAACTGCAGTTGTTACAACTGAAGAACTAAAAGAGCCATCTTTGACTGTCTTAAAGGTCCCATGACATGAAAATCTCAATTTATGAGGTTTTCTAACATAAATATGAGTTCCCCTAGCCTGCCTATGGTCCCCAAATGGCTAAAACTTGTGTTTGGTGGAAAACGAGCACTAGCTGTTCTGCTCGCCTTTGAAAAAACGGGGACGGCTCAAGCGCGCTGATTTGGAATGTCTGTACTCATGACGTCATGAGGAATCTCAGCTCCTCCCCTTACTCTGCCTGGCCCGCCCAGAGACGTTGGCCCGCCAATGAGACAATGAGCTAGAGACCATAAGATCGCCACGCTGTCTTTGCCTGGAGTGTAGAGATATCATGGCTCCCAAACAAATGAATGGCAGGTGCTCAGTGTTCGGATGTCAAAGTGACAAACTAAGTAGGCCTACATTTGCAGCTCCTTCATCCGAGTCTCTGAGGAACCAGTGGGTTCATTTTGTTTTCGCTGGAAATGCGGCGATACGAATTCCAAAATGTGTGTTTGTGTGCGCCAAACATTTCACTGACGACTGCTTCATCAACTTGGGACAATACAAAGCTGGATTTGCTGAACTTCTGAAAATGAAGCCTGGATCAGTACCAACTCTCCTTGCCTCAGCTACAAACTGCGGACAAGTAAGTAAACTGTATCGCTGTATACATCTTTTCGCCCTCCATCTTGTCTAGGATATTTCTTGATTTTCAGTTTTCTCGCAAGGTATTGTGGGAGCAAGTCAGAACTGAAGCGCTTTGAGGGTGCCCATGGAAAATCTCAATTTTGAGGGGATGTTAGCCCTCCCCTTACCCCTCAAGCTACCTTAAAGTGGTATTGGGACGTTGCTCCACGGCGCGTGAACGCGCAACAGCGAGGGTTAGGGTTGAGATTTTCTATGTAGCAAAGGAATGAGAACATGACACGCTGTATCATGTTCTGGCTTTACTGTGTATGATTACCTTGCTTGTTCCCCTTAGAATGTGGCTTTAGCTAATGCTCACCGTACTACAAACTAATACAGCTGTCTTTTTAACAGCTAAGTGACGCAGTAGTTCTAGCGTGAGACACAGGGCCTGATTCCCAAGTTAGCCTTGGTGTTCTATATCATTGGAGACAGTTTTCAACACATTTCATTCAGTCCTTCTAGTTCGCTCGTGCTAGGCTACCGCACGGCAACAGGCATAAATGAATAAAGTTAGAAATAAAAGTAACCTTCCATCGCATGAATCATCGCATTTTGAGGGACTATTTCCTCGGCAATGGAGCTGGTAACATAGGTATCAGCAATGCAATGTTGGTATTTTCATAAATACATAGGCCCACTCATGTTCTCCCGTTCACGCCAGTTTCAAATCAATGGGTTGTTAGCAGGTTAATAAATAGAGTACTAATTGGATCTTGTTTCCTCTACACAGGCCAGCACATCGACTGTTTACATTCAGCTGCCTCTCTCAAGGGATGTTGCATGCCAGACGGACCACGTGGGAAGTTTGAAAACGCGTACTGTAGGCACACAGCTATCCTTTAGGACTTTGCAGACCCACATTAAAAGTGAAGGTATCTACTTTCCACCTTGAGTACATTTACTTTTGATGTAGTTACTAGTGTTCTTTATTCTGGCATTTCTCTTTGCTTGCATTATGTGTTTTTTCATTTGACTTGCCTTAGTAAAATTCATTGTTTGCACAGGTGTCCAGGCAACTGTGTTCTGCAAGGATTTCGGTGTTGGCACATCGAATGCAGACCCTTTGTGCCTGTCATCGACACCAATAAGGAGACCATCCAAAAGACCTTGGGTAGACCTTGAGGAAGAGCTGGAGGACAATCCATTGGAGGTCAGCTCTTTATTGGAAGCTTCTAATGGACCGGATTCCACTTGATCCTTCTGACTCCATCACAGCGTTAGACTCTACACTAAAGTCGTAAGTTACTGAGTGTGAAGATATATGTGTGGCTCTTGAGAACTTTCATAATTTCTATAAATTGTATGGCATTCTAAACATAAAGTATTAATCTCGGTGAGGCTGTTGTTGTTTATAGCATTACCTTCAGGATTATGTGCATGCAAATATTTAAACTAGCTGAAAACAGGGTGATGGTTTAAGATACAGTCCAGATGGAAGCTCAATCAGTTTAACACAAAGCGTTTCCCTTTGTTTGTGGTTTGATATAGAGAAGATTCATCCACTGCAACACCCAACGGCAAGAAATACATGGTGTACGAGAGCTGCATCATGGAGTTGTTTAATGCATGTCCAGTCTGCACGAGGGCATGTGAAGTTACAACCCAAAGGCTGGGGACATTCCTGTCTGTGAAGCAGCAGTGCCCCCATTGCACATTCGGAAGACGCTGGAATAGCCAGCCTATCCTTGGGAGCACACCAGCTGGAAATCTGCACCTTTCTGCCGCTGTGTACCTGAGTGGTGCATCTTTCCTAAAAATCGAAAAGGTAAATGATGTGGAAATGTGTGACTGTGAATTGCTTCAATATAGATCTAATTACATGTATTATTTATCCCCAAAAGGTCTTCAAGGCAATGAAGCTACAGTTGTTTCGGTATGAAACATTTCGCCGCCATGCCAAAAGTTTCATTGAACCAGCAGTTATTCACCAGTGGAAAGTCCTAAATGATTTGAATCTGCAGCGGCTGTCAAGAGGAAATAGTGATACTTGGTGGTGACATGAGAGCTGACTCTCCAGGTATTGATACCTAACTGAAATAGTGCATTTTATACAGGTGTTTAATATTGTTTGAAGTTAAAAGAAGTGACCTAAATAAAGTCAGACATAATACCAAAGTATTGGAGGGTGATTACTACACTAATTTCCCTATTTGAACCAAATAGGTCACTCTGCAAAGTATGGGAGTTACACAATGATGGATCTCCATACTAACACCATTGTGGACATTCAGTTGGTCCAGGTGAGTTGTCAAAATTGATATTGTAAAGGGGTTATTGGTTGTAATTTCAAAGTCTAACATGCATATTCTATTAATATATATTTTTTCTGTGTTAACAGAGCAACGAAGTTGGTGGTAGCACCCATATGGAGAAGGAGGGACTGAAGAGGAGTCTAGCCTTACTGGAGTCGCGTGGCGTCCACCTTGACTGCATTGTCACTGATCGTCATCCTCAAGTACAGAAGTTCCTCAGGGAGAGAAACATAACCCATTACTACGATGTCTGGCACTTTGCAAAAGGTATGTTTCTCCAGCCTTTTCCTTTCTTTGATTTGTTAGTGATATCCTTTTGGTGAGAAGGACCTGATGTTTTGAAGCTTGCGTAAAGCTCCCATTTGGTGGTCCTTCATTTTAAAATTGTGACACTGAGTAAATGGTAAGAAATGCTTTGAAATTATCAAATGCTACAATCGAGTAATCACTCAGTTTATGAGTATCTTAACTAAGTGGAAAGTACTTTGCTCTCATTGTAGGTATTTCAAAGAAGCTGTTGGCAATCAGTAAGCAGAAAGACGGTGAGAAACTCAAGAAGTGGATGAAGAGCATCAACAACCACATATACTGGACTGCAGCAGGCTCAACCTCCGGGCCAGAGAGAATCGCAAAGTGGACCTCGATCCTGAACCATGTTCGAGATGTCCATGTACATGAAGATCCTCTTTACCCCAAGTGCGAGCATGCGATCCGCCAGACAAGTGACCAGAGTAAATGGCTTCAAGCAGGTATTTCACCAATATACAGGCTAAATGTCAAAACAGTGAACATACAACTACAGTTATTTAGTGGCTTTCAGAAATTTACCAGAGGACATGGTTGTAGTATTCCTTACTGTATGGGTAATGGTTTTCTAATATCATATTTTCTTATTGTCTGCAGCAACTCCAACTTTCTCCAAGTTGGAGAAGTTGCTGACCAATAAAAGGGCGCTGAAGGATGTTGCAAAACTGAGCCCCCACCACCAAACTTCATATTTGGAGGCTTTCCATGCGGTTATTCTTCGTTTTGCCCCCAAAAATGTTGTCTTTCCCTTTATTGGAATGCTGTGCAGGTTAAAGAAAGTTTGTTTACTAAATACTTTTTGGAATTGTAGCCTAAAATATCTGTCAATATTAACATGTTTTGTCTTGTACTTCCAGACTCTACCTGGCTGCTATGCATTCAAATTACAATGTGGACCGACCACAGGCCGAAACAAAGGAAGGAGTACCGATTTATAAAATGTCCTTTGCAAAGGCTAGGAAGGGAGAGTGCAGAGCTAAACCACACAAAACACAGCAGACCTTTGGTAAGGGTTCAAATAAATTCAAACGACACACATTTTGGATTTCTAAAATGTTTTTCTCCTGATGAAAAATCAAATAAATACAAAAACACAGTAACACAAGACCCAACCAATTTGTAAAGAAAATATGTTTTACGATACAGATTACGTTGATGACATCATGGATGTCATTTTTGAGGAAGTCTTTCCCAACCCTACGCCATACACCGAGGCCCTGTTGGAGATCCCTGTTCCAGAGCCCCTAACGGCACAGTATGAGAAGCCTGACAAGGAGGCGGTCATCAGCAGCCTTGTGTCAAGGTTCAAACGGGGGGATGTTTAAAACCAACATAGTGGCCTTCCTCAGCAGGAAACTCAACGCGGATACGCAGGACCACACAAGCTGGAATCACAACCCGGATACGGGGTCCCAGGTGGCCCCAGCACCAGCTCACAAAGGAACGATAGGAGAGATACCTGTAGCGACTGAATAATTGATCCAGAGATTAAGTCTTGCAGAGATTTATCATTGCTTTGTGTTATGAAAATAAATATTACTATGCTCCTATGGCTGGTTTGTTCTGTAACTATTTAAGTTGTTTTTTTTTAGCTTGGATATAAATACATCTTCACAAAATTAGGCACAAGATTGAGAACAACTTCATTTATTTTATTAAATTCTGTAACAATGCACAACTTACTTGTGTATTCTTCTCAAATTTAGAGGACCATAGTCGGCTCTATATATTTGGCTGGCATTCTGAATAGAGTAAACATTTAGGCAGACCGGCTCCAATCCAGGATGGTCAACCATACACGTTAGCTGTAGTTCGACCTCCCGTAGTCTTCTAGTAACCTAATTAGAATTTGAAAGGGTAAGTTTTATTTTTATGCATTGTGTCAAATGAAGAGACAAAGTAGTTTCCAATTTAGTGGAGGGTGCTACCTGCGGTATCTCCATGCAGCAAATATTCTCCGCTTCTGTGGGCATGGACGCACATTTTCCACAACGGCACCTATCCATAAAATAAAGGTAGATGTAATAATGGCAGAGGTCTGACTATAGTGGCTCTGGTTAGTGTCTATAGCTATACATATGACAGTGGACAAGCTGATGTTAGACGTAAATCTTCACGAGTAAATCATGGGTTATGTGCAACATGACTTCAATATAGGTTGAAATTAACCCATCAAATGAGCCAGTGACTTCTCTAAACTACAAAGATGACTGATATTGATGCTAATATAACGTTGTAACAATAGCAAATCAGCAACTTTGAAAGCCAACAACGTAGGCTAGCGTTAGCACATGATAATAACTAACCGCATACATAAACAAACCAACTAAAGTACCGTATCCAGACACAATATTTTCAATTACCATTCAGAGACGTCCTGCTGTAGCCGCTGAGTAGGCCTACCAACTTCTTCAGGTGCTTCGTAATCCGGATCCGATTCTGGGTCAAACTGAAACGCTTGAACGACTGGGTTTCTACGAGCCATTGCGATGTAAACAGAGCGCACGTGGCTGCAAGCTGCTCAGGGCCACACCCCCACCCTGCTCAGGGCCACACCCCCACCCTCCTCCTTGACACGCCCACCGAAACAGCGCATTTGGGGGAAGCTCAATGTGCGACTGGCTCGGAGTGGCTGTAACTCTGCACCACGGCTGTAAGTCGGGAACGTCGGGAAAGTTGCCCACTAATACCTATATTAAAGAATACATAAAATAGCATGTCATGGGACCTTTAACTTAGAAAAGTACTACTACTTTTTAGTTGTTTTTTTAAGACAGTCAAAGATGGCTCTTTTAGTTAATTCGTGCATTAGAGTATAACAACAAAGGGGGAGAGGTCGGAGAACCCAACGCAGTCTATTAATAATATTGTAATGACCACGGAAGAGGCAGTGAATGAAGTATTGAATAGACAGAGATTTATTAGATAGGCCTACCTAATAAACCGTTGGAACACACAAGACCGGAAACATAGCAACACCGGTAAACAAACCCCGAGAAGCCCAATCCCTATGAGAGCTCCCCGCTGCGGCCATCCGGAGGCGCACAGAGCTTTTGGCCGTGATATTATATAGACAAATATTATATTACATGCTATTATATTATACATAGAGCTCCGGGAGTCGCAAACGGCAACATTCACTTTCTCCTCCATGCTGCAATTCACCCCGGACTGAACTGCACTGAGTTTGACGGTTGAACGCTGATAAGCTGTTACGTTACACGTGACTCAGTGGCCACGCTGTTGAACGCTGATTGGCCATCATCATGCGAAACGTGAACGCGCTTGCCTGTGCACGGCGAAGGTGTGGCGCGACAAAACTTGTCGCCGGCTTTCTCTCGCGAAAAATTCGCCCGATACGCGTCTATACGTTCACTTTGTATGGGATCCTGTCGCCCCATCGCGCTTGGTGTGAACGCACAGTAGACAGCCATTTATTATTATTTATTATTAGTTGGAACACACAAGACCGGTAACCATGGTAACCATAGCAACGCCGGTAAACAAACCCCTCGAAGAGAGCTTCCAGCCCTATGGCTATCCGGAGGCTCACACATCTTTTGGCCGTGATATTATCTATACAATTATATTCAGGGTGCGATTTGTGAAAAAACCAGAGGGGGGGATAATTTTGAGAAACATTTTATTCAGGAAAAATAACCACACAACAGTGTGAAAACTTATGAAAACAGTTGATCTTGTGACTTTGTGTATTTAAACCTTACACTTAGGCTTCATAACGTAGGCGGTAGGCCTATTTTGAACGTGAACTTAACCACTGCATTTGCAGAAATATTTTCTCATAGCTAATATTGTTTTTAAATTTGCCAAATAAAAAAAATGTATATTTTTTTTCCCCGATATCAGTTCAACAGAAAATATGAAATACCACAATGTGCTGTCAAGACGTTTTTTTTTTTTTATGGGTTAATCGGGTAGACTATAGGTCAGACTACGAAAACAGTCCGCTCTGATGACGCACTTCAGCCTCTTTTTTTTGCTTTCCTGTTGGGGGATCGATAGCAGCGTGGCGACCCTGCTTCAACCACATCTCTGCAAATCTGCGGGCCGGGAAGGCTGGATAGCTCTCCCAGAGAGCTGTCACTGACGTGCAGGATGAGGACAGCCAGCGCACATCAAACACTCTCCCAATCCTACGAGCCTGGATGCCCAAATCAAAAGCCGCAGACTCAAGCTCTTTCAAATATGAAGATATGCTGCTCTGTATTCTTTTCATTTTTCGTCCATTTGGTTTAAGCTTTTGTTTCGGCGGGGACAGGAAGTTGACTTTTGAAACCATGGAAACGCAAGTAAATCCGGTTGGTTTTCAAAATAAAACTGCTTTCTGCGAGCGCGACGCCTCTGACTCGCTCCCGGTAGATCAAAATCACAGCACAATCAAAATGAGGACGGACCCTGTGTATTTTGGTTGTTAATTATTACGATGTAATGGTGAAAATACTTTGGGTGGGGGGGATAATTTTTATCCCCACCGAGGATAAAAATAATTCAGCAGAGGGTAGGACGTGTAAACCAGAGGGGGGGATAATCCCCACCATCCCCACCGGCAAATCGCACCCTGATTATATTATATTAATTCGCCCGATTCTCGTCTCTACGTTGACGCGTGAACGAAAAAAAACTTGGTTTTGGCCATCCCGAGATCGCGTTGTCTGAAATCGTGAAAAAAAAAATATTTTGACAGATGTGCCCGAAGTTACTACTTTACAACCTCGTTGATGACCAACGTTTAGGATAACATGTACTTTTAATTCAGCCTTGGGTGAAATCGAAGCGTAGTTGGTACTGAATGCATGTTAAAGGCACCCAGTGCAACTTTATGTAAACATTCAATGAAAAATAAACATTCAATTTCTAGTCTTTTTTACACGTAGTAAGTTTCAATAACTCCATACCATTACATATCGACATTCAAGGAGCAAAGATGAGACGTCGTTGTGTGGTGAGAACTGATAGAAAATCGTAAACAACAACAATCGCCGGTGGGGAGAAGCCATTTTTCCATTGACTGGAAGCCTGCTTTATTTATTGTAGGTTACAAAAAATAAAGAAAATGGCGGCATTGTTGTTGTTATCGATTTTCTATCAGTTCTCACCACACAACGACGTCTCATCTTTGCTGCTTGAATGTCGGTATGTAATGGTATGGAGTTATTGAAACTTACTACGTGTAAAAAAGACTAGAAATTGAATGTTTATTTTTAAGCCTCGAAAGTTGCACTGGGTGCCTTTAAAGGTCCCATGACATGAAAATCTCACTTTGTGAGGTTTTCTAAAATAAATATGAGTTCCCCTAGCCTGCCTATGGTCCCCCAGTGGCTAAAACTTGCGTTTGGTGTAAAACGAGCACTAGCTGTTCTGCTCGCCTTTGAAAAAACGGAGGCTCAAGCGCGCTGATTTGGAATGTCTGTGCTCATGACGTCATGAGGAATCTCAGCTCCTCCCCTTACTCTGCCTGGCCCGCCCAGAGACGTTGGCCCGCCAATGAGACTCGACCGTGCGAGCGCCACATGTGTGTGTGTGTGAATACACACACTGTAACGCAAGTGTTTCTTGTCGGTTCTTTGACGTGTCTTGTATTTCCACAACGAGACTGTCGTGGGGGTTATCTGAGCCATGGTTGAGAAGGAATTGGGGGAAAGGAACTTTGGTTTGACTCGCTGAAGTACATGAACTGCGACATGCCGCCGGTTGCCGCGAGGCACCATCGCCCGGCAGCGGGCAGCCGGCAGCAGGCAGCGCGCGGTTCAGTCGACTTCAGGTTGATGTGAAAGTGGAAGAACCAGAGACGTCGCAGAACCCGACAAAGTCGTTTGTGATTCATAATATCGTCTGGAGGCGCACACAATATGTTATATGATATAGATATCTATGTATTATATGATATTATTTAGATATAGAGCTCCAGGACTGTAACGCAAGTGTTGTACACTTCCTTGTTATTTGGATAACCGTTCTGCTGTTGGTGTGATGGCGCATAACACGTCGGACTCTCGTCTCTGGTATTTCTACAACGAGACTCGTATTGGGGGTTATCTCAGCCAAGGTTGAGAATGAATTGGGGGGAAAGAACTTTGGCTTCGACTCCCTCAAGTCAAGAACATGAACCACGACAAGGAGGAGAAAGGGATCTTTGCCGGGCAGCGCTTGGGCACCTCCGCCTCCGGCGGTGGTCCCTCAGCGGGGCTCAAGCGGGAGACATTCGCCGCCAACAATCCCTTTCTCCTCCATGTCGTGGTTCATGTTCTTGAGGGAGTCAAAGCCAAAGTTCCTTCCCCCCAATTCATTCTCAACTTTGGCTGAGATAACCCCCAATACGAGTCTCGTTGTAGAAATACCAGAGACGAGAGTCCGACGTGTTATGCGCCATCACACCAACAGCAGAACGGTTATCCAAATAACAAGGAAGTGTACAACACTTGCGTTACAGTCCTGGAGCTCTATATCTAAATAATATCATATAATACATAGATATCTATATCATATAACATATTGTGTGCGCCTCCAGACGATATTATGAATCACAAACGACTTTGTCGGGTTCTGCGACGTCTCTGGTTCTTCCACTTTCACATCAACCTGAAGTCGACTGAACTGCGCGCTGCCTGCTGCCGGCTGCCCGCTGCCGGGCGATGGTGCCTCGCGGCATTTTGCAGTTCATGTACTTCAGCGAGTCAAACCAAAGTTCCTTTCCCCCAATTCCTTCTCAACCATGGCTCAGATAACCCCCACGACAGTCTCGTTGTGGAAATACAAGACACGTCAAAGAACCGACAAGAAACACTTGCGTTACAGTGTGTGTATTCACATTGATGTGGACGTTGAAGAACCAGGAACGTCGGAGAACCCAACGCGGTCGTTTGAGATTCATAATATCGGCTCACACAGCTTTTTGCCGTGATAATATATATTATATGATATAGATATCTGTGTAGGCTATATGATAATATTTAGATATAGAGCTCCAGGACTCCCGTGTGTTCTAGAATATTTACAGAACACGGCTAAAGGCTGTGTGCGCCTCGCCATTGCGATACATCCACTGTAAACAGAGCGCATGGTACCGTCCCTGGCTGCAAGCTGCTCAGGGCCACACCCCCACCCTCCTCCTTGACACGCCCACCGAAACAGCGCATTTGGGGGAAGCTCAATGTGCGACTGGCTCAGAGTGGCTGTAACTCTG
Organism: Gadus morhua; assembly: GCF_902167405.1. Classification (NCBI taxonomy): domain Eukaryota; kingdom Metazoa; phylum Chordata; class Actinopteri; order Gadiformes; family Gadidae; genus Gadus; species Gadus morhua. The sequence goes on from NC_044070.1 coordinate 764,974, forward strand.
CACCACGGCTGAATTTCAGGAACGTCTTTGAATACTGTGTTAGTTGCCCACTAATACCTATATTAAAGAATACATAAAATAGCATGTCATGGGACCTTTAAGGATGATAGGGGGTTTCACTTTATAGGGGGTAATGGCATGATACCGTCTTCCTCCATCTGCTGCGTCACCTTTTTAAATAAATCGCCGTTTCACGTTTTCCGACGGCGACAACCATGAACATACAAGAAATAACAAGAAATAATTTAATATTTATATTTATAAAGAAATAAGAATTTATGTCTATGGCGACGCACGTCTACTGTCTTCTTCTACTTCCGGCCCACATAAATTTGGTTCTGTGTATGTGTACACGCAAGGTGGTGTGCAGGTCTGTGTGTAGGTGTCTAGAGGCCCTATTTCAACAGTCGCCAAACGCAAGTAGCTTTGTGGGCGGTTTTATGGCGATGTTGCTAGTTTACCAGCAGATAAATGACTCTTGCGCCCGACGCAAATCTAAAAAGGGTTGCCCTGAAGTAACCTAATTACCTGTAGGTATGGTTTGGGCGTAACGTGCAATAAACCAATGAGTGCCATCTCCCGTCCCTTTTAAGAGCCATGAGCGCATTTGAATCTGACGAGTTCATATTTTGACAGCGCATTTGCAGTCTCCGATGAGACAGATGCATGACCAGAAGAATTTTAAACTTCAAATGGCTCAGTTTATGGCCAAATAATTGTTCTAATTCACACATGGAATAGCGTTTTCTTTCACAACTTCAGAAATACTGAGTCCTCAAATAAATGTTGGCAAAGAAAATGTGACACACATATGATATGCGGTAACTTAGGTTCTATTTAATGATACACGCAAAACATTAAAAAACATTGTTTCTTACCAGTATTGTATGCATTATCGTTATCGAATTGTTTTCCTAATATCCATGCGTTAATATACATTGCCATGGACTGTATTATGCGTTTTGTGTTTAGTTTGCATGTGGATGCCCACACGCGCGCCCACATTCATAATTTATCTTACACATACACACACACCACCCGCATTCATTCAGTCTTTTTAACACTCACTCGCGGTGAAACAATGTTTTCCCACGATCAAATACTCACAGTGGCGACTGGTCATTAGGGGCAAGTGGGGCTCGGCCCCACCTACTCTCATAAGAAAAAAAAAAAATTATAAAAAGAAAAAGAATTATAAAATAATTATATATATTCATTTAAAAAAAAATCACCCCAGAAAGTACTGTAAAATAATAAGTTTGGCGCTTTTACTTCATTTTTTGTTGACCCTAGCTTGCTTCTTCAGACTCATTCCGTCTGGAGGGGCAAGAGGGGCTTGAGCCCCACCAGCCAAATGTACTGTGTATTGGACTTGAAAAATTTAAATGCACATGCTCAGAGTGTTTCTCTGTTGAAGTGGACAGAGATTATTTTACTTCTGGTGGGGCTAGCCCCACCACGACCGCCATGGACTTATATGTTTGTTCCACTAGAGCATAATTTCATTTTACACCGTTCATTGGCTGTAGTGTGTTTGCGTGATGAGTCATGACTCGAGTGGCCTCCCACCTCACCTCACGTGCCGCGCACAAGAAGTCTGGTAGCGAAGAGGAGAAGGAGAAGGATAACTTTGCTAACAAACATGCCGGAGGCACACAAACGAAAACGAGTCGACAACATGAATGAGGTAGATTATCTATTGGACCGGCGAACTCCCTGCAAAAGCATGCTCCCAAAAAAAATACTTCCTCAGTAAATCATTGCACCAAGTTTATTTTTAATAATGTGATTGTCACATTAACTATCTGTAGTCGTTTTAGTTTCTGTAGGCTTTCCGACTATTTTTGGTCTGTTGATATCAAATTGACGGTGGCGATACTAGTTGAGTTTAACGTGTCATGCAATGTGTGACAGGCGAGCTCAATGAACGCGTCCCTCCGTATGTTTCTCGCATTACCCTGCAGGCTGCAATAAGAATTGCAATCCGCGCTATAAGACGCCCATATGGTCGTAAAGTAGTCTGCCCCATGGTCATATTCTAGGACTGTTGTTGTTTAAAATCGAATTACTCCGCCTGTATCTTTTGGCATTGAAGCCTATTTATTTATTTATTTCAGCAGGTATTAAAATTGTATACCTGATTTCACACCTGATTTAAACAGCTGTTATTGAGAAATACCTGATTTCAAAAGTGTTGTTATTGAGAGATTTGCACAAATCGTCGGGCCAAGTTCCAAATCGAAGGTCTGCTTGATTGATGACTTGTATTTCTACTTTTCATGTATTTGCAATGCACTCGCTAAGCCTGTTGTTAAATTGTTGTTAGGTTATTAAAATAAAATATGGAAGAAATAACTATCATGTCGAATTTGTCCTTTGAATTTTTTGACTTTGCAGAGTTGGAGTTTCCATTGAACATAGGCTATTCTTATTAGCCCGACATCATACGACGAGTGTTGCGGATGGCACTTCAAAAGCGTGCAGTAACATTAGGCTATTAGTTTAGTTTTAATTCTTACTCACTATTAGTTTAGTTAACATGTTTTAATGTAGCTCAAAATATACATGTTAAAAATATATATAAATTGTGGGTGTGGTCATACGCCAGTAATTTCTGCCCAATAAATAAAGGGGCACCGGTCGCTACTGTATTGGAGCATTGATTTGAAACCCTTTGTCTGGAGGGAAAAATTAAGAGGTAAAACGCCTTATGTCTTGTGCTCTTCAGTCGTTTTTCCAGTCTTATATGTGCCCACTCCTGGCCTGCACCTTGTCGTGGTGGCGAGTGGGCTTTAAACCAAGACAGGCCATTCTGAATCTTTTCTTTCACAGCTATTATCTTTGATTTCTCCTCCAGGACACTGCCTAGGCCTGTGGGAGGTGTACTCCATGGTAAAATTATATTGGGTTCTTATAGTAGCTCTTACAGCTGTTTGCAGTAGTATCATTTTATTCTGAGGTTTACGGAAGCTTAGTTTAAAGTTTAAAAACTTTTAAAAACTATACTTTCATTATTGCAATGTTTGATGTCAGCAATAACAGATTAAAAGCTGCACTAATGTACATTATTAATTAAATATATACATCTGATACATGGAGAACAGTCACTTAGTTCAAAAACAAAAAGCCCAGCATACTGAATAGTGTTAAAGTATATTTTTATTTGTAATGGTTGTGATGGCCCCAGTACCTGCCTGCAGTCCTGGCAGGTCCTTGTGGGTGGAGCTGAGGGCTGAATAGAGAATGGGAAACACCAAGCCAGGGCTACAAACAGCATGTTGGGACACTGACACGTAAGTAAGACCAATGAAGGAAGCTCAATCTCTACTTTGAAATGCTTTTTCTTTTTTATGAAAATTACCATTTTTATTTGTAATATATTAGGGCTGTAACTTTTTCCAAAGATCAATTTCAAACTAAATTAAAATCCCCCGTAATTTGTTTGGATGGATGTCTGTATGCCTGAAAAGCCAGTAGCAACACTAATCAAAGTGAAGAAGTCTACCATTTTTGTTGAAAGATTTCGGCAGTTTAGACGCTGTTTAGCGTATTACTGCCCTTCACAGGTCAGATGTTGAACTAGATTTTTGCATACAGTCCTGTGTTGTACAGGATAGCCGGGAGCAGGCGGAGTCAACGTCTACAAAGATCGCCACGACTGTGAAAATAAACGGGTGACGTCACGCACACTGGTTCGTCATTTAAAGGTTGGGTATGGAATTCTCTTTTTTGGCCATTTTTGCAAAATTACTTGAAATCCTTATCATAACCCGCTTACAGCCACTGAGTTAGCAGTACTGACATGAAAATTAAACAAGTCAATAATCTGTGGAACGGGCAGGGCTCGAAAAACTCCAGCCAAAGATTTCCAGAACCACCGAGTGGCATTGGACAGTAAGTACGTCAATCAAACGGTCGTACTGCACTCCCCCTCCCCCGCTCGTGACCCCTTCGTGCACGTACTCAGAGCAAGCTTCTGTTTATTGTTATCCTGCGGTAGCTACTGGAGCTAGCTAACTAGCTAATCCACATTTGGACCTAGCACTAGAAGACAACCCAAAACTCCAACCTAGCTAGCCCGGCTCGCTCTCGCGCATCTGTGTTCGCGCTCGTGCATGACTGCGCGTCCATGTACTTGGAATGGGTGGAGTCAGAGTCAACTATGGCATCAATGCGATCGCTTGACAGCAATAGTTTAAACAGATGGACGCACACACGCGCACGCGCATTCATTAATTATTTTACACATACACACACGCACGCACGCCCGCATTCACTCACGCACGCCCGCATTTACTCACTCGCGGTAAAACAATGTTTTCTCACGATCAAATACTCATCAATCCTAAAAGTTAGGGGCATGTACATGATATCTGTGTCGAGAAAATATGTGTTTTCTGTAAGGTGTTTGCAGATGCATTGATTTAAAAGTACAACTTATTACCGCTGTATCGGCTGTTCTTTCCCAAATAATTTACCAAGAATGTGTGGCTAGGTAGATGAGAGAAACAAAGTGTATGCGTAAGGTGCACAAGCAACATTATGCATGCGCCCTTAAAATAGCATCTGTACAACGTGCCACTGACTTTAAACCAGGTATTTCCTGGTTTGTGGCGCAAGTGGTTTCTGAAACTTCAAAATAGCACCAGGGAACGTTTGCGCCAGAACACGCCTCCTCCTTTTGCCGAACCGCCTCTTGGGGGCGCAAGATCATTCCCTAATTTACTGACGCATGGCGCAGGTGGGAAAAGCATGCTCTGCGCCAGTTGCAAACTAGCAACGACATATGCGCCAGTGATTAAGTAAATTGCGCTGGATGCAAGATAGGGCCCTTACTCTCTTTCGAATAAGTCAAAAACCACCTCAAGCGATTTGATACTTCAAATTTTGCATAAACGCAGGGGAATGGAAACGCAGCCACTGACTTTAAACCAGGTATTTCCTGGTTTCTGGCGGAATGGTTTTCTGAAACTGAAAGTAGCACTAGGGAACGTTTGCACCAAAACACGCCTCCTCCTTTCGCTGAACCGCCCCTTAGGACGCAAGATCATTCCCTAACTTAGCGACGCGTGTGTAGGGAAAAGAACGCTCTGCGCCAGTTGCAAACTAGCAAAGACACATGCGTCGGTGTAGAATGTCAATTGCGCTGGATGCAAGATAGGGCGCTAGGTATGCGCGTGTGTGTGTGTGTGTGTGTGTGTGTGTGTGTGTGTGTGTGTGTGTGTACACTGACCAGTGTGTCCATGTGTATTTCTGTGTGTCTAAGTGTGTGTTTGCAAGCATTTGTTTGTGTGTGTGTGTGTGTGTGTGTGTGTGTGTGTGTGTGTGTGTGTGTGTGTGTGTGTGTGTGTGTGCCTACATGCATGTTTCTGCATGTAGCAGAAACATGCATGCTTGTGCAATGCTTTGCCTGTGATCTTCACAAATTCTAACCACACGCACATCCTAATATTGACATGTAGTAGCAATGCACATATCCATGGGTAAGTTCTAGTTTTTATTATTTTACACATCACTGTAAACAAGTGTTTAGTGTTTTGAAAATCACTGTGTGTATTGTTTTGCAAAACGTGTGAGGCTGATATTGTGCTTATACTGGTGCACATTTGGGCAAGATTTTGCGTTTTGAGTGTAATTGTTTGACAATTGTGTGATACTTGTCTTAAACTGACTTCCTGTTCCTCTTGGGAACCACAAGCATTGGCGTTCTTAGGTTTAATTTGCTCTTGCAAAACACAAACATTTATCTAACATAGGCATCTTAGCACAACAACCAAGATGGCTGCCAATGATGTGGAGCGGTTTAATCTGCAACAGTGTAAACTAACTGGAGCTAAAGGAAGAACCGACTACTGCACTTCAACCTATTGTTGATCAAGTGTGTGTTAACTTACTTCTGAAAGGATTGGTAAAATATCCTCTTATCTTATCTTATACTATCTAAATTCTTAGTTTTTCTCAATCTTTTTAAAACATTTTCTGAAACTGTAGCTACATTTCTCAAAAAACTGAAAAGAGTTAACCATTTAGTCAAAACTCCACAAATCTCTTTCAAAACGAAACACTGCACTCAAAACCATGTTCTCTCCTCAAAACCAATTATTTCCACCAAAACTATAATCACATCTATCATATGAATATCTCTTACAGAGCATCACTGGTGTGTAGCACTGGTGTGATCAATTTAAAACACTTCCATCAAAATACTGGTTGTAGATGTTTTGGCTTCATGAGGCCATGTTACATATTCAAATGTATACAATTATTTAGAAATAGCTTCTTTTTTTAAAGTTGAATAGGTTGCAATTGTTGCGTGCACACAGAATAAAGATTGTTTCCATATTGTAATACAATACTGTGAATATATCATTTAAATATTGCATTGACACAATCATATCAGAATACGATACAATGCATATTTGTCTATCCAATGAACTCCAATGGGCTAAACTCACAATCCCAGCATCCCAGAGTCATTGTGTACACCTTTAGTTGATACTGCAACATTATTGGAGTCTGAGAATACACTTATGTTACCTATTTTGGCATAAGTCATAGTACAGTAAATGCACTGATGAAGTAAAATGAGAAACACTAGATTAAGAAAATGTTTAGACTGTCTTTCGGGGGATGTAATGATGAAATCAGTGCACAAGTACAAAAAGGTAACAAAGCAAATAGTTATTTGTTAACGTAATACAGTAAAATTTTCAGCTGAACTGACTGCAGATAAAGCTTTCGTAGGCCAACAAAAATAAAAACAAGAATATAAATGTGGTGCGGTCTTTAACTCCGATCCTGATCAGCCCAGAGGACCACATCAACAACACAGTAGAGCTCACCTGAGGCCTCTTTTATGCTTTCACACATGATTTAAGTGTTTTGTCAGTTGAGTTTGAACAGCTGAGAATTGAGTGAGACCAATTGGTAATTGAGTCTGGCATTTTGAAGGCCATTGTTTGACAGGTAAACCGTAAAAAGTAAGTAAGTGTGCTAAATTATGAGATTTGTGCTTTGAGTTTTGTAGTCTTGTAGTTCACACACAAGCTTCAAGTTTTCAGAATGTGTGCATAGTTCCTTTTTTTGTGGGTAAACAATAGAGAAAAACTAAACCAATTAAATTTTCTTTTACTACAGCCATCAGAACAAAAAAGTTATTTGTCTGGTTATCATGAGTGATTGAAATATACTGCACTCCTCTCCGCTTCGTTAGTGATACTTATCTTTCGCTTCTGCTGGTTGAAGTTGTCGATGATGACGCCGATGAAGAGGTTGAGGGTGAAGAAGGAGCCGAAGATAATGAAGATGACAAAATAGAGGTACATGTAGAGGTTGACCTCCTTGATGGGCTGCTCCTCTACCTGGGACCCACGCACACGCACGTTTGTGTCAGGTAAGGTAAGTATGTGTTTGTCTTACATTGTGAATCTTTGTTGCGTGTCAACTCACCGAGCGCGAATCCACAGCTGCATACATGATATCCATCCAGCCTTTGAACGTAGCCTTGAATACACAAACCACAGAACCAGTGTCATCAAACCAACCTCATCATGGACCTTCATCTTCATAGATCCACAGCCATGGATGAAACCGACTAAGGCCCCGATAAGCAATAATCAATCGAGATTATCAATGGAGGCTATCAATGGAGGCTATCAATAAAGGTTAACAATGGAGGTTATCAATGTAGCTTATCAATGGAGGCTATAAATGGAGGCTATCAATTGTGGTTATTATGGAGGCTATCAATAGGAACCAAGTGCTTTGCTCGCTGCTTTCCAATGGATGAATACCTTGTACGCTCGAGTTGAAAGAGTTTCAACGGTAGCAGAAATGTCCTTGTAGGTTTGAAGGTAGACATGGTTTCTTGGCCACGCTACAAAGGCTCAGCGCGCTGCTCTGATGTTATAGGTTTCAACAAGATAAGGCGGTGTAGTTTTTTCCGAGTCATTGGCATATAAGTAGTTCTGCAGTTCTTTCGGTAAGCTAGCGTGGTCACCGATATGTTCTGTCGCTCTCTGACCCACAAACTCCCTGTGTTGCCCATGTCCTTGAGGACGATAAAGAAGGGAGTGGAGGCAGGGAGACGGTGTGATTATAGCATCAAGGAAAACAGTGCTCTGGTAGAGACTTGCGCAGCGTAGAGAGGGGCTGCCATGGAAACGCATTCCGCTCAAGCTTTATCATTGGAACTTAGCACCCTTTCAAAAATACCTATATGGCTATATGACTTCCTCCTTAGGAGAAGAAAACAGCCTAAGAGGAATCATGGCGCGGAAGAACAAAATATATTTAGTGAAGGGGAGAAAGAGCAGGAGGACTTCATGAACAGACGGAATCAGCGGTCAAAATAACGGAGGGGAGAGAGGATAGCAGAGCGAGGGCGTGCCTGTCAATCAGAATAGTCAGCAGCTTGACGGGTTCAAACCTACTTTTATCATGGGTGGTATTTTGCCAACGTCAAGCTGCGACCAAATAAAAGCTTATGGCATTGGGACTAACGATCCAACAACCTCTAGAGGTGAAGGCGATCAGACAATCCTAACAGGTAGTACACTTTCTGACAGGAAATGGTCTTGCTTCACCAAAACACTTTTGTTTTTAAACTGGCTTTCGATTGTTCTTTCTGGAGAACGCTGTCTTCCACTTCATCAGAGAGGGTTTGGTTTTTGCTTCTTATCTCCGGTTGCTCAAGGGGCAGGGCAGTGAACCAATATATTACCAGGACTAAGGGGTTGAATTCCCTCACCAGCGGTTCAGTCCCTTGCTGAGAGACCAGTCACCTGCAGGGTCATTTTCTGCAGTGCAGAGTTATTTCCAGATGCTAATGGCAGGGTTGCCCCCGCCAACCGTTGCCGGGCCAACCAAGCAAACACACAGAGAGGCGCCGGCGAGGAGTTGATTGACTTGTTGCTAGGCGACCATTCTTCCACCGAAAACTCTTAAGTTCTTTAGAGGCCAAAAATCAAGTGTAAGCACTCAGAGTCTCACTGTCTTAACCCACTCTACATCTCTCTCGCTCTTATTCTCTCTCTCAGTTTCTCGCCCTCTCTTTCAGTCGTTCTCTCGAGCCCCCCCCCTCCTTCACCCCAACCATTTCCATATTGCTCATCAGATGGCATTAAGTGAGCTGGCAGCCGTTGTTATGAGTCCCCCGTTAAGGCTGATTAAAGCTCCTCTCTCCCTTCTCTCTGTGTTTTGCATTATAAGGACAAAATAAAAAGGGTAAAAGTGTGTCATAACCTGTACGAAACAGATCATACCTATGAATAACCGCTCGATATCAGTCCCCAAAATATAGGGGAAAAAAATAAATAAAAAAATAAACACATGAAGCAGACAGACAGGGAACACAGTCTTGAAAAAGCTCTGATTCAGAAACGTGGGCCAGTCTATTGTCTGGATAAAACTCTGATTCAGAACCATGGACCAGTCTTTTGTCTAAACCTTTGATTGAGAACCATGGACCATGGTCTATTTTCTGGATAGAACTTTGATTCCCTCCGCTAACGTGCCCCCTTGATGGTCCTCCAAGTCCTCCGAGTCAACTCTCATCCTTTATCCCTCCATCCATACGTTCATACTCTACCTTTCAGCCCCCCACACACACACTGTGAAAAGACACACACACACATACACACACACAAACACACACACACACACACAGATACACAAAAACACACACACACATACACACACACAAACACACAGAACCAGCAACTCACACCCACATGCAGACACATGTTCGCTCACAAACACACACACACCCACCCACCTGCCTGCAAAGACACACACAGCAACAAACACACAAACATGCATGTACATGCACATACAATGTGACACACACACAAACACAGACACACACACACACCCGATCAGCTCTAAAAATATAAAGCTCCCAGAGGCAGATTGATTGGAGACTCAGAGGGACTCCACAGTGAGAGGGAAGGAGAGTGAGATATATTTACAGAGGAGGAGTGAGAGAGAGAGAGAGTGGGAGAGAGAGAGAGGGTAATATATAGAGGAGTGAGAAAGAGTGCTTGAGAGTGATAGACAGCTAGATTGACGAAGAGACAGGAAAGAAAGTCAGAGAGAGATTGAGAGAGATGGGGTAATATGAGTGTGGGGGGGCGGAAAGAAAGTACAGCTCAAGCCGCAAATAAAGAAAGAAAAAAGAGTTGGAGATTGAAGGAGAGAAAGGTAAAGGAAAGAGAGAGGGGGAACCGCTTCGAAAGAAGGAGGTAGACGAAAGTGGGAGCGTAGGAGGGCAAATACGACAGCAAGCGGATAGCGAAAGTGAGAGAGGGGGAGAGAGAGAGGGTGAAAGAGGAGGAGAAAGATGGAGCAAAGGAAGGACTTTTGGAGGATAAATATTATGAGAAATGCGATAGAGTGAGATAGAAAAGAGAGCGAGAGGAGGAAGGAGAAAAGGTAGATAAATTCTTGACTCCCATGCAGGCAGTTGAACTGTTAGTGAGGCACATAATTGCCGTCATTATACGGATGACTGATGCCGGTCCACATTGTTCCAGTGAAGTCATGTGGATTGGCTGCTTTACTTTATATATCTAGAAGACTGGCAGAGAGAGGTAGTTGACGAGAGAGAGAGAGAGAGAGAAAGAGAGAGAGAGAGAGAGAATAATGGGCAAGCGCGGGCGAAATTATTTTAAAAGGTTATAATTACGTAGGAAAAAAGGAAAAGGAAATGGAAAAATACAACAAATTTGGGCGGTGAGATGGTAGCAGACATGGAGAGACAATAAGAGAGGCAGCAGACATGGAGGAGTAAGAAGGATCTGAAGTTATTTTAGATGTCAAACCCCCACCTGTTCAATTCAGTTCTAGATGTTTGTTTACTGTTTACAAGCCTTGATTCACTATGTTACACATCTTTATCAGAAAAGGAGGAGGGGAGGAGAAGGAGAGGGGAGGGGACGGGAGGGGAGGAGATCAGACGAGTAGAGGAGGGGAGATAAGAGGAGAGGAGACAGGGGAGGATAGGAGAGGAGAGGAGGGGAGGATAGGAGAGGAGAGGAGGGGAGGAAAGGAGAGAGGATGAGAGGAGGAGAGGAGAGGAAAGGAGGGTAGAGATCAGTAGAGGAGACAGGAGAATACAAGAAGAGAGAGTTGAGGGGAGGACAGAGAACAGAATGAGAATGGATAGGAGAACTACACTAAACGCCAGCTCACCACTTGTAGCAGCGCCAGGTAGCCCGCGCCCACGTTGTCGAAGTTGACCTTGACCTTGCTCCAGTAGAAGTGAGTGTCGTTGAGCGCCAGGCACTCGGTCTTGTTGTTTACGAAGGAGGCGTTGTACACGTAGCCCGTGCGGTTCACACAGCGGCCGTACTTGCCAGCGAACAGGTTGACGCCCATGATGCTGAATATGAGCCAGAAGATGAGGCAGACCAGCAGCACGTTCATGATGGAGGGGATGGCCCCGATCAGGGCGTTCACCACCACCTGGGGGACACACATAGGTCAACACACACTCACAGGTACACACACACACACACACACACACACACACACACACACACACACACACAGGTAGACACAGACACACACACACACATGCACACACACACAGGGCAACACACGCTCACAGGTACACACTGAAAGCTAAACACGCACACACACCCAAACAAAGGTAAACACACACAAAGAGGTAATCACACAGAATCACAGGTACACAAACACACACAGGCTAACATACACACACACACACATACAGGTTAGTAAACATACACAGGTGAAATTACACACACACAGGTAAGTACAGACACAGGGAAACATACAGACACGCGCACACACAAACACACACACTTGTAAACATACTCACACACACATACACACGGATAAACATACACACACATGCACACAAGTTAATATAAAACACACACACACGCACAGGTAAACATACACACATCCAGTTAAACATATGAACACACATATAGACACACACGCACACAGGTATACAAACATATAAACATACACACACACACATGCAACTTCACACACACACACACACACACACACACACACACACACACACACACACACAGGTAAACATCACACAAACACCCACATGCACAGTGTGTCAACCCAGTCCTAAACCCTCAGGCCAGGCGGCCGAAGGGAGAGATGGTGGAGGGCGTATATCGCCGATATACACCAGTCAGAGTCAGAGAGCGTCCATTGCGTCACTCTAATCGGCGCAATGGAGAACACCTGCGGCAGCGGACGAGGAAGACCAGGTACCCTTTAAAAGGCTGTTTGATGTTCTCCCAGGGAAAAGAACCGGGAGTCCGAGCGGAGTAGAGTACCTCCAGGACCCTATACGGACAGACAGACCAGTGGATCTAGCGGACTATCCCCCAGCGACCCAGAGGAAAACCGCACGCCCGGACGACGTGCGCCGACACGGAACACACCGCTGGGAGAGCATAACCAACGGGAGTGACCCCCCTCGCCAGGGATGAGACCGGCCCGGCCGGAGAGAAAATTCCCTGGACTGTACCGTGGCTCACGGAGTCTCCAGTATGGTTTTTGGTTTCCCCGTGTTGGGCCCACGCGGTTTTCCGTTACTTAACCCATTTAAGCCTAAAACGCCTGCTAAAAAAGGCCTTTTTATGCCTAAGAACTTTTCTGTAAACCCCCTCTCAAAACCTGAGGGTTTTCAGAACAATATTCAAAATTTGTCAACGCCTACTAAAACCTTAATTTCTCAGGCTCTATAGCAGATAAAAACATGAGGTAAAAGGCAATTGAGAGATTAATTCTTTGGCTGTCAGCTTGAATGACTTGCTTGGCCATAAACTTCAACTGCATATTTTTAAAAAATCAATAAACATCAAAAACATTTTGAAAATCAATACAGATCAGATTTTATTTAATCCTTTTAAGGAACCAAAGTGACAAGTGATAGACACTGAAACACAGAACATGGAACAAAACAAAACAGAGGGTTACTTCTTCTTGAATCTTTACCTAATCATTTCAGAAACCATATAATCAGAACTTCGTGAGTGTACAGATGAACAGAACGGTACAGTCAAGTCTAAACACAACTCATACATTTACTTTCGAGTGCTGCGGCAATGCTTTCCAAAGCACTCAATGTGCAGTGGCACATTGCACTGTCTGCAGCCATACACTGTTGCACCAGGACGGGCCTCAGTGCCACTCTTAGACAGTGAACATTCCCTGCAGATCTTCCTCTTCTCAAAGATCTTTTCACAGTCGTGCTCGGCTGAGGCTGTCACAGGTGCTGCAGCGCACTGAGGAGCACTCTTTGCTGTCACAGGGGTGACAAGTTCCTGTGCAAGGTCCTCCTGCCACTCTTTGTAGCAACCCTTGTAGGCTCCAGCACTCCTTGCAGCAATAAAAGAATTGTAGCAGCTGACTGATAGGAAAAAGAAAAAAAGCCTCCGCCACCATTTCTTGGACCGGTGCTGGAACTGATAGTAGCTTACCATCTGATCCAGTAGATCGACCCCCTTCATGTGCTTCTGATAATCAGAGACGCACGCTGGCACTCTGACCTCTCTCTGGATGTCTTCTCCCCGTCTTCTCCTGACAGACCCTTCTGCCATGGGCTCATGGTAGTTTGACAGGACCAAAACAACCTTTGTGTCCTGCCAAGCACAGAAGGTCAGGTCATCCTTCTGATACACTTGGTACCGATGCTTCTCCATGGCAGGCGGTTTTGGGGGGATTCCCTTTCGGTTGGATCGAACAGTGCCACACGCATTCAGACCATGAGCCTTCAACTCTTCAAAAAGCGGCACCCCAGAGTAAAAGTTATCCATAAAAATGGAGAGTTGGGACCCGAAGTATGGTCCAGCCAGATCCATTACTATGCGGTGTGCAAGGCCCTTTTCACTACTCCCTCCCTCACGTCCGGTGTAGACTTGGAAGTTTGAAACATACCCAGTGGAGCTCTCAGCCATCACCCACACCTTGATGCCCCACTTGGTAGGTTTCAGAGGAAGATATTGTCGGAAAGCGAGTCTCCCCTTGAATTTCACCATGCTTTCGTCGACACTCACGAACCCATCCACCTCATACAATTCCTGGAATCGATCTTTCAGGTAGTCGAGGTACCATCTGACTTTCCAAAGCTTGTCGGACTGCTTCACATCATTGCTTTTGTTGTCTTGCAAGTGGAGATACCTGAAAATACACATAGCAAGTCGGACAGTGAATTACACATTATTATCATCATGAGCTTTCATTGTCATGTGTTTGTATAATTACACTTTATCAGTTCAAACATCATAATTATTACTGTCATCCATCATGAGGTATTATTTTCATTTGTATTTATGTATGTTTTATGTATTATTATCTATCATCAGACATAATTATTAATGTCATCCATCATAAGCTAGCATTGTCTATTGCATTATATTACATTTTTATTGTTGCTATCCATAATCATCAATTATCAATCATCACCTTTAGACATTTATTTATTGGCATTAGTATCAGCAACAAATCATTATTACCGTTGCAATCATCGTTGCAATCATATCATGTGACATTCCCATCATCATTACAAAAAGCTAGTTGGCTAGTCATCTCCACAATCAGTATAAAAAAAAATATTCTTGTCATTGATATCAATTTACGAGCCTACCTCCAGATGATGTCGAATCTGTCTCTTGAAATGGCTTGGGGGATGGTCGTTCGAAAAAGCCACTTTTTCTGACGCCAGAAATCTCTACGTGATGGCAGTCTTAGGATGCCCATGGCAAGACACAGTCCTACGAAGGTCTTCATTTCTTTAACTGTGACGGGTACCCACTTGCTGTTTGATGGAGTTGCGCTCCGTGTTTGATCCGCATACAGATTTGTTTCCGTTACAAGTCGCATCCACAACTCTTCCGTGAAAATACGGGAGAATACCTGTATTGGTGTAACAACATCTGGAATTTCTATCTTGGCACCTGGTTTGCGATTATACGGGATCTTCTCACGTGAGTGGAAGTTGTTTGTTTTCCATTCTTCTTGGAAGCCAACGAACTCGCGCATTTCCCCCTCTTCCTCTCGAAACATCGCTTGGATCCACTGCTCTCTAACTACGCGATCGGCTGGTACATCTACATCATCTGGGATATCATTTAATTCATTAAAATCATCCTGCCTAATTTCATTAAGATCCGAATTGATGACTTCGTCAATATCGCTTCCTTCACTTGAGTCAGCCATGACGGATCGCTCGCACAGTGTTTACATTTTCAAACCAAAACATTCTCCACGTGTATGCTAATTTCGAGCATTTTATTAGTCAGTTAAAAATCCCTAATCATCTCTGTCACTCATCCAAAGAGTATTTCAGCCAATCACAGTACATATTATTGGCCACGTGTCTCGGAAAAGACGACACCGCTCCAAATGACACAGACGCGTTTGCCGGCATTAATGGTAAATACGCATTGATGCGTGATCCGGTCTTAAAGGTAAACACGCACACATGCGTGATCCGGTCTGAATGGGTTAATGAATAAACGCCCTTATGGGCTTTGAACGGACCTTGGCGTGTAGTGATTTCCTGCGTGAAGAAGACATTCCTGGGGCCGGGTCGCCACATATGGTGGAGAATGCAGGCAACCTGACCACGCTACGGACCACTCAGGTTTACCAACCCACCCGCCCATGCAGAGCCCGGATGGGGCCGCGGCCGCCACCCAGCCTCGTCCTCCTCCTGGAGGCGGTACTACGCCTCACGCAACAGACGGTTCTTGAGCCCTCGACCTCCGCACCGACCAGCCGCCTCACCAAACTTGGTCCGACGTGGATGCCTACTTGGAGGTCTTCAAGAGGACAGCACGTCGGGAGAGCTTGCCGGAGGAAAAGGTGGGCCCACATCCTGTCCCCCTTCCTCACCGGACCCGCACAGCAGACCAACCAACACCTGGCGCCGGAGCGCGCCAGCCAGTACCCAGCCTTGAAAAAGGCGATATTGGCCTACTATGGACATAGCCTTGTCGCCAGGGCCCAGCGCTTCCACGAATGGCGATTTAACTTCCGAGGCGCCGTGCTGACTCAAATCTCCCAACACAGGAGGCTGATCCGCAGATGGCTCGCAGACGGAGAGGGACCCAGCCTCCTGGACAGGGTGTTGATAGACAATACCGACTGTCAGCTCCTGCCCGACGCCCGGAGAACCCTCGCCACCAATCACCCCGACACGGTAGATGAGCTGGTCCGGCAATTTGAAAACTGGCAGTTGGCTCAACAACTGAGTTTTAGCGTCCGGTACCCCTCACGGCCCATCGAGACGCACTGGGGCCGACGAGGACCGAATCCCCTGCCCCAAACACCCACACCGGGACCGCCGACCCTCTCCGAGGACCCCCACAGACGGTGCTTCAGCTGCGGACGGACCGGACACCTAGCCCGACAGTGTCCTGGAAACTGGGACGTATCCATACCGTCGGCCTTCGCTGACAAGGGTCGGTCAGGACCTTGTCTCCTGACCACCTGTTGGGCGCACCAGAGGTCACTAGAGGTCGCCTGTGTGCACGGGGACACCCGCACATACGAGACCTGCCACCTTGTAGTGCGGACCCCCCGAGGGATGTAGACGGCACGGGCCGGGATCGTACCCCACCTCCCCGTGACCCTATTAATTGGGAGAGACTGCCCCATATTCTCCAGACTATGGAGCCCCGAACCAGGTTACCGACCACTGCGGGACCCGCCACGGACGAACCAGCAGACCCGCCTACGGGGCTAGGGTGACCCACTCAACTCCAGCAGGATCGTCCACAGAGGACGACGGATCCGTGGGAGATAGCCCCACCCCACCGGGCACCCCAGGCCACTCGACGGGAGGAACCCCCCGAGTGGGACCCACGGAACCCCCCATGGACACTCCGGACACCCTGACGGCCACCGAACAGACCGGCCCACCATGAGGAGCCGAGAGCCCGCCTCTCACTGAATTCTCAGATTTCTTCCCAATGTGGGGGGGAGGAACGGATCGACCCGGACAGTTTGCCAGCACCCAGCTGCAGAATCACGCCCTGAAGCATGCCTGGAGTCACGTCTTCGTCCACTACGGCCAAGCGAGGGAGTCGGTGAGTTGCCTGCCACACCCTCACTTCAGCACAAGGGGAGGTCTGCTGTATCGGGTAGTAGAGCAGGGGGGTGCGTTGACCGAACAACTGGTGGTAAGATAAGATAGATTTTATTGTCATTGTACAGTCACCTATACAACGAAATTGGGAGTGCCAACTGAAGGTGCATTACACATACAAAATAAATAAATAAATGAGTGCTGTCAAGCGATTAAAATATTTAATCGCGATTAATCACATTAATGCCATAGTTAACACAGGATTAATCGTGATTAATCGCAAATGTTTTTTCTATGCTAAATATCCCTGGATTTCTTTGTCCCATTCATTTTTCTCATTTTAATGCTCTTATCAACATGGAGAAGTGCATCGACTTGCCTTGTGCAAATGTTTTTTTATTGATAACAACATTTGCATATACTGATCAAAACAGACGATACAAAAAAAAGCCTATAGTGCAATTCATTGATGAACATACAAATATAGTGCCTTGAACATAGCAGTCAGGCTACTGCTTCTTTGTTTTGAGCTAAAAAAATAAAATAAATAATAATAATAAATTGCGTTAATTGCGCGTTAGAAAAAAAATGTACGGAGTTAAAATTGGTTTACGTTAACGCCGTTTAACTGACGTTAATAACGCGTTTAACTGACGGCACTAAAATAAATAAATACACAAGCAATTTAAGTTAAAAATTGTAAAAAAAAACAAGACAGAAATAAGAAAAACATTAGGAACGAATAAATAAATGTCAGAATAAATAAATATAAAGACCGTAAGCATATTGTACTTTATAGAAAGAGAGGAATCTGTGTTTCAAGTTTTATGAGTGTTAAGTGTCCTGATTGCCCAAAGAAAGAAGCTTTTGTTCAGCCTGTTGGTTCTGCTCTAGGCTGAGCAGGTGGTGGCCGGGATGGAGGTGGTCACGGATGATCTTTCTTGTTCTTGAGATGCATCGTGAGCTGGCAATGTCATCCAAGGAGGGCAAAGGAGAGCCAATAGTTTTTTCAGCTGACCTTATCACCCTCTGCAGCCTTTTCCTGTCAGCCACTGTACAGCCAGCATACCACACAGTGATGGAGAAGGCCAGCACACTCTCGATGGTGGAGCGGTAAAAGGTCACCAGCAGCTTCTCCTCCAGTTTGTTTCTCTTGAGTACCCTCAGAAAGTGGAGTCGTTGTTGGGCCTTCTTCACCACCGCTGATGTGTTAGCTGACCAGGATATGACCTCAGAGATGTGAGTTCCCAGGAACTTGAAGGTGGAGACACTCTCCACACAGTCACCATTTATGTGGAGAGGGGCGGGGACAGCTCTGTGACGCCTGAAATCCATTATAACCTCCTTTGTTTTTATTGTGTTAAGGGTCAGGTTGTTTGCAGCACACCACTCCAACAGCCACTGCACCTCATCCCTATAGGCCGACTCGTCTCCTCCGGTTATGAGCCCCACCACAGTCGTATCATCCGCAAATTGGACTATAGTGTTGGTGGGGTGGGTGGGAGTACAGTCATGTGTGTAGATGGCATACAGGAGTGGGCTCAGCACGCAGCCCTGTAGAGGGGCGGGGACAGCTCTGTGACGCCTGAAATCCATTATAACCTCCTTTGTTTTTATTGTGTTAAGGGTCAGGTTGTTTGCAGCACACCACTCCAACAGCCACTGCACCTCATCCCTATAGGCCGACTCGTCTCCTCCGGTTATGAGCCCCACCACAGTCGTATCATCCGCAAATTGGACTATAGTGTTGGTGGGGTGGGTGGGAGTACAGTCATGTGTGTAGATGGCATACAGGAGTGGGCTCAGCACGCAGCCCTGTAGAGGGGCGGGGACAGCTCTGTGACGCCTGAAATCCATTATAACCTCCTTTGTTTTTATTGTGTTAAGGGTCAGGTTGTTTGCAGCACACCACTCCAACAGCCACTGCACCTCATCCCTATAGGCCGACTCGTCTCCTCCGGTTATGAGCCCCACCACAGTCGTATCATCCGCAAATTGGACTATAGTGTTGGTGGGGTGGGTGGGAGTACAGTCATGTGTGTAGATGGCATACAGGAGTGGGCTCAGCACGCAGCCCTGTAGAGAACCCGTACAGAGCATGAGGGTGGAGGAGCTGTGGGTGCCAATTTTAACAGACTGCGTCGATTTGTAAGAAAGTCTTTTATCAAGGCACAGGTGGCGGGGGGGAAGTCCAGGGCAGCTAGCTTGCTCACAAGGATGTCAGGGATGATGGTATTAAAGGCCGAGCAGTAGTCGACGAAGAGCATCCTTACGGAGGTCCCCGGGTGTTCCAGGTGGCTGAGTGCAGTGTGGAGGGCTGTAGAGATGGCATCATCAGTTGATCGGTTTGCTTTGTATGCAAATTGGAAGGGGTCAAAGGTTGAAGGGAGGCATTCTTTGATGCGAGTCATAAGCCTCTCAAAACCTTTTGCAACCACTGGTGTTAGTGCAATGGGTCTGTAGTCACTGAGGTTATTGATAGTTGAATTTTTGGGGACAGGGATTATGGTAGCCGACTTGAGGCATGGTGGGACGGTGGCATGTGTCAGGGACAAGTTGAAGATCTTAGTAAAGACCACTGCCAGCTGATCAGCAAAAGCTTTGATTACTTCGCCAGGCACTCCATCAGGTCCAGTGGCTTTTCTTGTGTTCACTGACCTGAATACACGACTCACTTGATGTTCCTGGATAGTGAGTGTGTGTTGGCTTGTGGTCGGAGGGGTCAGCATGTCTGTGTTGGGCCTTGTAGCCTCAAAACGGGCAAAGAAATGGTTTAATTCCTGCCAGCAAGGCGTCGGCACTGATGGTCACTGAGGGGCTGCTTTTGTAGTTTGTGAGATGTTTTAATCCCTGCCACGCTTGACAAGGATTGTTGTTCGTCAGATGGCCCTCAACCTTCCTTTTGTAGGCCTCCTTCGCACCTTTAATTCCTCTCCTCAGGTCCCTTCTCGCCACGCTGTACAGGACATTGTCCTTTGTTTTGAAGGCGGCGTTTCTGGCTCTAAGGAGTGACTGGACTTCACTTGTCATCCAGGGCTTTCGGTTTGGATAGACTTTGATGTTCTTATCAACCGTCACATTGTCAGTGCAGTATTTGATGTATGACAATACGGTGTCAGTGAAGCCCTGTAGATCCTGTTGTTCAAGGATACTCCAATCTGTGTGAGCGAAGCAGTCCTGCAGTTGGGAGAGTGCACCCTCTAGCTAGTTTTTACAGTCTTTGTGACCGGCTTGGTTTTCCTCCTAAGGGGAGTGTATGCTGGGATGAGGAGCAGCGAAAGATGGTCAGACAGACCCAGATGTGGGAGGGGGACTGCTCTATAAGCATGCTTTATGTTAGAATAGACACGGTCCAGTGTGTTGTTTCCTCTGATGGAGCACCGTACATACTGTATAAAATTCGGAAGGACTGTCTTTAGGCATGCTTGATTAAAATCCCCAGCAATGATGTGTACCCCATCAGGATGAGCTTGCTGCTGTTTATTGACACTATCATGTAGGTAGGTAAGAGCTATGCTAATATTTGCATCTGGTGGAATATAAACAGTAGTGATAATTACCACTGTCAGCTCTCTGGGCAGATAGAAGGGTCTGCAAACTACTGACATTGCTTCTATGTCCGGGGAGCAGTGAGTTTCTGTGCTCTTACTGCTTCACCAATCATTGTGAACATAAACACACAGTCCCCCTCCTCTGCTCTTTCCGGAATCCTTGTTCCTGTCAGAGCGGTGGATAGTGCGTCCCGCTAGTAGAACTGACGCATCTGGGATCAGCTGATGTAGCCAGGTCTCTGTGATGATCATAACACAGCAATCGCGAACAAAGCAGTTGGCTGCTAGATGTAGTTCCAATTCGTCGATTTTGTGAACGATGGATCTTGCGTTAGTTAGGAAGATGCTGGGTAACGGGGGTTTGAGCGGCTGTTTCCGTAGCCGGGCTAGAAGACCCGCTTGGCAACCCCGCTTCTGCTGGCGCTCTTTGCGCCGCCTACGCCGCTTGCTGGGGCCAACGACAATCCAAGGGGACTCCGGTGGCCGCGCTATGTCGAGCGGGATGTTGTGATTCCACTGGAAGTCGCTCGTAACTGCAACCTGACAACGTAACCCGATCAGGAGCTCTGTGTGGCTGTAAAAATGTTTAGCTTCACACCACGTCCTAAGACACACTAAAAATACAAAAAACACGAGCATAATACACTGAAATAATACACTAAATCAGAGAGCCAAGAGCCGCTGTGTCCGTGCGCGCCGCCATAGCAACAATGATAACTCTACCTTATTTCAGCAAAGTGCTGTTTATGGCACACCTAGGCATGGACAAAACCAGAGATCGAATTTTAGACCGTTTTTATTGGCATGGGGTGAAAAATGACGTTGTCCAATACTGTCAGACCTGCCCCGACTGCCAGCGTACTGCCCCGAGACCCTCGGTTTGGAACCCTTTAACCCCCATGCCCATAATCGAAGTACCATTCGACAGGTTAGCTCTAGACATTGTTGGGCCTCTCCCGAAGACCAGCCGGGGACATAGATACATTCTAGTGCTAGTGGACTATGCTATTCGGTATCAGGAAGCCCTACCCCTCCGCGCCGCCACTGCCAAGGCGGTCGCTAAGGAGCTGATGCTCCTGTTCAGTCGGGTAGGGATAGCCAGGGAGGTACTCACAGACCAGGGATCTTGTTTTATGTCACGGCAGATGAAATAACTGCTTAGCCTCCTCCAGG
>NC_044070.1:791783-801783 GCF_902167405.1 Gadus morhua
GGCGCAGAGCGATTGTAGAGTGGCAGGATGCCCGATCTTATTAGCCAGATAAATAATGAGGAGGAGGAGGAGGAGGAGCAGGAGGAGCAGCAGGAGGATGAGGAGGAGGAGCAGGGGGAGCAGCAGGGGGATGAGGAGGAGCAGGGGGAAGAGGAGAAGCAGGAGCAGGAGGAGCAAGAGGATCTTATTAGCCAGATAAAAATGATGGAGGAGCAGGAGAGAGGAGAGGACAAGAAGAAAGGGCAGAAAATTAGAAAAGAGAAGAGAACAACCGAGAAGAAAGAGGGGAAGAAAATAGGAGAAGAGGAGAGAGGATAATGGTTCCCATAGTGAGAACTCATTTCATTATCTCCTCTAGAGATTTAGCGAGCTCTGGATCACCTGCAGTCCGAGCCTGGTCCACACCTAATGCGTCACTTATGTGTTGTCTGGTCTGCACTTAAATTCAAAGCTACATCCCAGTTTGTTTACACTATTTTTCAAACACTCTTGCATATTTAATGCTTATTCTCTCTTATCAGTCATGATAAATTTGGTGTATCCTCTCTGAATAAGAAAATTGTTTCTGGGTAGCCAAACAACAAGACCTTACTTTGTAGGATGGATGTCTTATTAATAAATATGTTCTGCATTGTAGAAATGCTTCCAAACCTTGAATATCATAACACAAGCTGGATTGGTTTGACACAGGGAGCGAAAACGTTTGGAAGAATTTGAACCAATGGAATTGAATGGCCAATCAATTGATTAGGGTATACCCTGCTCATTGGCCAGTGCCTGACATGGACTGTAGGCTATCCACAAAAAAGGCCAGATAAAAGCAAAGATGAGAATAAGAGAAGAAAAGAGGAGAGAATAACAGTATATAGTGTAGAGAACACAGATATACTGTTGATAATACTGACAGTTTATCATAGGTCCTAGAGAAAGCGGAGCCTAGATACCTCTATTATTAACAACTACAGACCAATATCAAATCTGCCCTTCATAAGTAAAATCATTGAGAAAGTTGTCCTCCAGCAACTTAATCACTTCCTGGCATCAACTGGTTGCTATGACACCTTCCAATCAGGATTTCGACCCCTGCACAGCACTGAGACCGCCCTCATTAAAGTTGTAAACGACATCCGTCTTAACACAGACTCTGGCAAAACCTCAATACTAATGCTGCTAGACCTCAGTGCTGCATTCGACACTGTAGACCATACAATACTTTTGGACAGGTTAGAAAACTGGGTGGGGCTTTCAGGCACAGTCTTAAATTGGTTCAGATCCTACCTACAAAATAGGAACTACTTTGTTTCCATCGGCGACTTTGTATCAGAATCAACCAACGTGATGTGTGGAGTCCCACAAGGTTCGATCTTAGGACCCTCTTTATTCAACATCTACATGCTCCCACTAGGGCAAATCATGCATAATAAAAATATTGACCATCATTGCTATGCTGATGACACGCAAATCTATGTATCGCTATCACCAAATGACTATCGGCCCATAGATATGCTGTGCCAGTGCATTGAGCAAGTGAAAGACTGGATGTGCCGAAATTTCCTTCAGCTAAATGAGGATAAAACAGAGATAATTGTATTTGGTGCTAAAACGGAAAGGCTTAAAGTAACCCAACACCTTCACTCTCTGTCCCTGAAAACCTCAATCAAAGCCAGAAACCTAGGGGTTATCATGGATTCTGATTTACATTTCGAAAGTCACATCAAATCAGTTACAAAATCTGCATATTATCACCTTAAAAATGTAGCAAGACTTAGAGGGCTCATGTCCACCGAAGACTTACAAAAACTTGTACATGCCTTTATCACTAGTAAGCTTGATTACTGCAATGGTCTCCTTACAGGTCTCCCAAAACAAACTCTAAGGAAGCTTCAGCTTGTTCAGAATGCTGCTGCTAGAGTTTTAACAAAGACCAAAAAATTTGAACATATTACACCAATTCTTAAATCGTTACATTGGCTTCCTGTAGGTCAGAGAATTGATTTTAAAATCATGTTGCTAACCTATAAATCCCTACATGGTTTAGGCCCAAAATATTTAACTGATATGCTTCCACTACATAAGCCTTCTAGAACACTAAGATCTTCTGAGACCAATCTGTTAATTATCCCCAGAGTAAACACGAAACATGGGAAAGCAGGATTTAGTTACTATGCCACAAATAGCTGGAATAAACTCCCTGAGGATTTAAGACTTGCCCCAACTCTGAGCACCTTCAAAACAAGATTGAAGACTTTTATGTTTGCTTTAGCTTTCTGCTCCTGAGTTTGTATTTGTATAAGGGTTAGAGTCCTGAGTTTTGTTTGTATTTGTATAAGGGTTAGAGTCCTGAGTTTGTTTGTATTTGTATAAGGGTTAGAGTCCTGAGTTTAGTTTGTATTTGTATAAGGGTTAGAGTCTTGAGTTTGTAGAATAAGGCCTTTGGTCAGGGTTAGAGTCCTAGAATATTGTAATAGCATGTCATCCAAGTGATTTGTTCATCTTTGCTAGTTTGTCAATGTTGATACGAGTACCTTTATTTTACTAAAATGCCTTTTTAACTTTCCCTTTATTTTCTATTTTTACCAGAAAAATACATGATCTGATACCAGAGAGAAAGGTTGCTGGGCTAGAGTCCTAGGATATTGTCCTTTAGGTCGGGTTGTAGTCCCGACTTGGGTTCCAGAGAGTCTGTTGATCTGATCTTAAATAACTTTCAATTTAATTTTCTCACTTTCTTAAATACATTGCACTTTCAATTTTACTTACTAAAAAGCCTTTTTAACTTTCTATTTTACTCATTTCTTTGCATATGTTTTCTTTTACTTATCTATTTTTTTATTTTATTGTATAACAATGTTTATATGTGAAGCACTTTGAGTCTGCCTTGTGTATGAAAAGTGCTATATAAATAAAGTTGCCTTGCCTTGCCTTGCCTAGAGAGGAAGGGTGGACAATGTGTCAGTTGGTCATTTGATTTAGCATTAAGATATGGAAACAGCTACCATATCTAAACATACAACCATTTTAATCAATGAATTATTAGACAAAATTATGCTGAACAATGACATGGAATGTCGACCAAATGAACTGTTTCACCTTCCCCGCAGATTGATGATGAAACAATCCAATAGAAATAGAAGAGACGTGAAAACAGAGAGAAAATAACAATAGTGCAGGTTGGATTCGTTTGGATGGATTTCCTGCATCTCTCCAGCAACAGAAAACCAGGAGAAGGAGCTTTGATGGAACACTGAACTGGATGGTACGATTCCATTAGAAACCACCACTGGGAAGCATTTTTAAATCAATGGAGGGCTGCCATACTGGGTAAAAGCATTGGCCTGCTGTTACAAAAATGCAGAGGTGGAAAATTGCAGGTTGATGTAATCCACCCTGCTATTTTGGGCCAACCACCTGATTCGCTAAAATTAGGTACATAAATGGGCGTGAAATCAGACGGTCACTGCATTGGATGCTGCAAAAACCTGGAGGGATTTTTCTTTCTTACTTTCTGAACCAGTGACTTTCCATCCCTGAAAACATGGCAACAGCATTGCGCATTAATATATTGTCCTAATGAACATATTTTGGAGGTGATTGCAGATAAACACATCATCATGGATTTGTTTTAAAGTCGAGTCTTTGGAAGCAAATCCCATCAATGTTTAGAATTTTAAAAGCCCCTGCATTTTGTATATGTAAAAACCATTGATTTCATTACATTTAACTATTATACTTCCTAAACCAAGAACATCTCAATATATACATTTTGAATTCACCTCTTTGAAATTCAAACATTGCATTTCAAGTTGAACCATTTCAAAATATGCTTTCAATGTCCACTAGTTCACATAAAAAAATCAAGTTGCAGATAATCAAAATACAATATTTATTTCTCATATTCAGGTGGTCAAAATACGGTCCAGAAATTTAAAGTCATAAAAATTCAAACTAAAGTAGCAGTTAGGAAAGGCCTAAGCTAACTAGAGAATTAAAGCATTAAAAATGATGGCTGACATGGAATGAAAGGCTCTGGTGATGAATGAATGCCTTTTATTGTCACTATACATAGTACTAAGAGTTTAAAACCATCTCCTTCCCAGGGCACTTAAGTAGTCCGGTTGAAGTCAATTATGTCTGTTCAAACTCTGACCTCAATAAGCAGGGGCTTAGGGGTCCAAAACCAACACAGCAGCTATGATGATAGCTGTCCGTTTGACTATATTCGGTCTCGATGCTTAGGCCTGTCCCAACTGCTACTTCAGTTTGAATTTTAATGGCTTGAAAGTTTCGGTCGGTATTTTGAACACTTGAATATGAGTAAAGAATATCATATTTTTGAATATCTGTAACTTGGATCTTTGTGTCTGAATAAGTTTTTACATTTTTATTTTTATTTTAAATCGTCTTTTTGAAATGGTGAATTTGAAATGCCATAATTGAAGAGGTGAATTCAAGACAAATAAAATCAGACAACCTTGTTTTCAAAGTAGAAAATTCCAATGCAATAAATTAAATTGTGTTAACATTTCGCTATACAAAATTCAATAGCATAAAGAATTGAATATAATCATCATGACCATGATGATTATATTAAATAATATATATATATATATATATATATATATATCGTGTATATACATGTGGGGGGTTCTATTGATTCCGAACCTGATTGTTAGCATAGCGTTGGAGATAATGTTTGTGATAAATTGTCTTTCGAAATAAAAACTGCACTTCTCTCAAAGGGACATTTCTTTAAAAGCACACCTGAAAAACTAACCTCACTATTACATTTTTGAACAAAAGTCCTTTTGACTTGAAATCAATGGACTGACTTTCTTTGGAATTCAAAGTAAAGTCTAATGCTTTGACTTTTTGAAATTTCTAAGCTGTGAACCGAAGTATAAACCAAGCTTCCAGCTTCCTCCTATATCTAGAGATCTTATTCAGCAGGACTGGGGGGTAAGGGTTGAGGCTCGGGGTTAGGCAGTAGTTGGGGTTAAGGTGTGAGGCTCCGGGTTAGGCAGTAGTGGGGGGAGAAGGTGTGAGGCTCTGGGTTAGGAAGTAGTGGGGGGTTCAAGTATGAGGCTCGGAGTTAGGCAGTAGTGGGGGGTTAAGGTGTGAGGCTCGGGATTAGGCAGTAGTGGGGGTTAAGGTGTTAGGCTCAGGGTTAGGCAGTAGTCAGGGTTATAGGTGTGAGGCTCAGGGTTCGGCAGTAGTGGGGGCTAAGGTGTGAGGCTCGGGGTTAAACAGTAGTGGGGGGGTAAGGTGTGAGGTTCAGGGTTAGGCAGTAGTGGGGGCTAAGGTGTGAGGCTCAGGGTTAAACAGTAGTGGGGGGTAAGGTGTGAGGTTCAGGGTTAGGCAGTAGTGGGGGTTAAGATGTTTGGGGCGGCAGTAGCTCAGGAGGTAGAGCGGGTTGGCTGGTAACCTGAAGGTTGTTGGTTAAATCCCTGGCTCCTCCTAGCTCAGTGTCGAGGTTTCCTTGAGCAAGGCACCTAACCCTGACTGTTAGCTCCTGACGAGCTGGCTGTCACCTTGCATGGTTTACTCCGCCGTCGGTGTGTGAATGTGTGCTTGAATGGTGAATGTGAGGCAATATTGTAAAGCGCTTTGGGTGGCCAATGGTTAGAAAAGCGCTATATAAATGCAGTCCATTTACATTTATGTCAGACTCTGGGTTAGTCAGTAGTGGGGGTAAGTTAGTAAGCTCAGGGTTCAGCAGTAGTGGGGTGTAAGTAAGGTCATTAAGGTGATCAGGGTTAGTTACTTTAATACTGATGCTTACCCTCATGCCTTCAAATCTGGACAGAGCTCTGAGAGGCCTCAGGGCCCGCAGGGTTCGTAAGGATTTGATGGCAGCAAAGTCTGAGTAGCCCAGTGTGTTAGCTACCAGACTGACCAAGGAAACCTAGAGAGAGAGAGAGAGAGAGAGAGAGAGAGAGAGAGAGAGAGAGAGAGAGAGAGAGAGAGAGAGAGAGAGAGGGACACCAAGAGTGTTATTTGGTATGCTATCTGAGGCTAGGCCTGGTGTTATGTGTTAGCGTTGCACCGGGCCAAGGCAGTCTGTGTGTTGAGAGGGAAAAGGTGTTAGCTAGCTTTTCCAGGAGACCACTTGTAGCCTGGACTGTATTAGGTATGGAAGAGGAGGCTCCACCAGGTTGTGTCTGTGGTCAAAACATTTGTGTTAGTTACTGCGAGTTTAACACAACTACTCTTTACTGCTAAAGAGTAAAGTATCAAACACGATAACTAATATACAATCCTTAATACACACAAATAACCATATACATATGAATTCAAAGGGTCGGTCCTGATCTTCGAGCTACTCAAGTAACCTAAGGAGAAAAAGGAAAGTCCATCATCCACTAAAGGAAGCACTGAACACAAACGTTTTGGAGACTGTACAGTTTTACCTACAGGAAGTAAATCAACAGCATTATCAATTAGAAAGAGTCTTGCTGTGGAGGAGAAAACCTGAATTATATGCCAGCAGGGTCTTACCCTGATACCAGCGAAGCGGGACATGGCGCGGAGGGGGCGGAGGGCCCGCAGGGTCATGAGAACCCGCATGGAGAAGATGTTGTCCAGACCAAGGGCCGGAGCCAGCTGGCCTATCACTGAGGTCTACAGGGACCAGGCAAGTCTGGGTCAGAGACCCCCTGCTGAGACCCCTCAGAACGAGCTGAGCAGTCGGCATGTTCAAAAGAAGACTGAAAGCGCTCTTTTGCAGACAAACGTGGTCCTCCAACATTGGAGAGAAAGAAGGGAAAGAGAGAGAGATAAAGAGAGAGTAGAAGAGGAATAGAGAGATGAAAAAGAGAGAGATCATTGAGAGAGTAGCAGAGGGAGAGAGAGAGAGAGATGATAGAGGGAGTAGGAGTAGAGGGAAAGAGAGAGATGAGGGAGAGAGATTAGAGAAAGAAGAAAGAGTTAGAGAGAGAGAAATGAGAGAGAGAGAGTTAAGGGAGAGAGACAGAGAGATAAAGAGAGGTATGGGAGGGAGAGAGAGATGAGAGAGAGATGATAGGGAGAGAGAGAGAGATCAAAGAGAGTAGCAGAGGGAGACAGAGAGATAGAGGGAGAGCGATAGAGATAGATGCTGATACAGCACGTCAATTTCCAGTGAATATATTGCGTGTTTTTTGTGCGTGTACTAGGTCTGTATTCGTGTATAAATTTGTATGTTGAGATTGAGGTTGAAAAGGCACTGCTTGCCAAAGGCTCTTAGAGCGTCGCTCTCTCTTTGTCTCTCACTCCTTGGGCCCTATCTTGCATCCGGCGCAATTGACTTTCTACACTGCGCAATTTACTTTTTTGCAAACTAGTGTCGTTGCTAGTTTGCAACTGGCGCAGAGTGTTCTTTTCCCTCCACCGCCACACGCTTGTAAATTAGGGAATGACATTGCGCCTCAAGAGGCGGGTCGGCGGAAGGAGGAGGTGTGTTCTGGCGCAAACGTTCCCTGGTGCTATTTTGCAGGTTCAGAAAACAATTGCGCCACAAACCAGGAAATACCTGGTTTAAAGTCAGCGGCGCGTTGTTCAGATGCTATTTTAAGGGCGCATGCATAATGTTGCTTGTGCACCTTGCGAATACACTTTGCTTCTCTCATCTACATTCTTGGTAAATTATTTGGGAAAGAACAGCTGATACAGCGGTAATAAATTGTACTTTTAAATCAATACATCTGCAAACACCGTACAGCAAACACATATTTTCTTGACACAGCCATCGTGTACAAGCCCATAACTTTTAGGATTGATGAGTATTTGATCGTGAGAAAACATTGTTTTACCGCGAGTGAGTGTTAAAAAGAATGAATGAAGGCGGGCACGTGTGTGCATTTGTAAAGTAATTAATGAAAGTGGGCGTGCGTGTATGCGTTCATCTGTTTAAACACACGCAAACTAAACACGTAACGCATGATACAGTCCATGGCAATGTATATTAACGGGCGGATCCATGCATATTAGGAACACAATTCGATAACGATAATGCATACAATACTGGTAAGAAACGATGTTTGTTAATGTATTGCGTATCATTAAATAGAACCACAGTTACCGCATATCATATATGTGTTTAGTTTTCTTTGCCGACATTTTTTGAGGAATCAGTGTTTCTGAAGTTGTGGAAGAAAACGCTATTCCATGTGCGAATTAGGCCATATTATTTGGCCATAAACTGAGCCGCTTGAAGTTTGAAATTCATGTGGTCATGCACCTGTCTCATCGGAGACTGCAAACGCACTGTCAAGATATCAACTCGTCAGATTCAAATGCGCTCATGCCTCTTAAAGGGGATGGAGATGGCACTCTCATTGGTTTATTGCACATTACGCCCAAACCACACCTACGGGTAATTAGGCTACTTAAGACCAGCCATTCTTAGATTTGCGCCGGGCGCAAGAGTCATTTATGCGCCGGTAAAATAGCAACGTCGCCATAGAACTGCCCACAAAGCTACTTGCACTTGACGCTTCTCACTTGCGTTTCAGACAGTTAAAATAGGGCCCAAAGTCTCTCTCTCTCTCTCTGTCTGCCTCTCTCGACCCCCCTTTCCCCCGAAGCCGATCAGGGATTGTTACGCTTTGTCTTGAAGGTAACAACTGGGTAGCAGACGTTTAAATAGATCAGATCTGTTCTTTATCTCTGTACATGTCTATCTGTCTGTGCCTTTTCTTCAATGTCTGAGGACTGGGTGAGATCATAGCGACCAATAGTCGCATGTGCTTCCCCAATGCGTTGACCAATCAGATCGTAGAGGAGAACCTGAATGGTCAACATTTTCTACAGGAGGAAGTGAAGAAGGAAAATGAAAAAAGGCTTCTCTTAAGGCTGAGGCTGAGACTCACGTCCACGATGAGGAAGTCCAGCCAGCACCAGTAGTTGGTGAAGTATTTCTTGAAGCCGTAGGCAATCCACTTCAGCAGCATCTCCAGGATGAAGATGTAGGTAAAGATCTTGTCAGCGTACTCCAGGATCACCTTGATCACTTTCCTCTGCTCGATGTAGATGTCCTCAAAGGCCTGAGGGGCGCGAGAAGGGACTTAAGGTCACAGTACAGGACAAGAAGACAATAAGACAATAAGGCAAGACAACAATAAGACAAGACGACAATACGACAATTCGACAATAAGACAATACGACAATACGACAATAAGACAATATGAGGATAGACAAAAGACGAAAGGATGTGGACATTTTCAGCTCCGCCCAAACATGCCACATCTCTATGATAGGAGTACTAGAATGCAAAATGTAAACTTAAACTTTTCAGACTTTCTGACAGTTCTATATTATGCAAAATATTCTTTCTATATATGCCTTGCTATTGTTATTACTCATTATTGAGTGTCAGTGGAGTTAGAGGTGAATCATGGTCTCCCCCCTCGATTAATAAAGTCTGATCTTCATTTTAGTCAGTAACAGAGACTTCTAGCACACAATGAGGCTCTGGTGTGCTCTCTCATCATGTGGTTTAATGAGGATCGTGACGCTGCTCACTGAACAGCACAACCAAAATGGCTTCAAGTTTCAAGGCTGTATCGCTGACAGGAAACATTTCACACATTCAACATTAGAATAGAATAACAAGTCACATGCTGTTGGCTACTGGTCATGAGAGAATCCACTGACACCAAGACTAAGAGCACAGAGTACATAGAGCCCAGCGAGCACATTGATGAGGAGGAAAAAGGTGTCAATGTTAAACATGTATAAATGTCATGAGAGTAAAAACACAGAATCAATTGAAATGAAACCAAGATTTGTGCAAATCTTTGGTAAAAGCTTGAATAATTAATCATTTTTATTACATATAATTTCCTCATTTTCATTTTCACAATCAAATTGCTTTATTTGTCACTGTTTCCGTTTTAACTTGTACTTTTAACAGTACCTGAAGTACTGTATTTGTATGATTTTTGCTCATAAAAGAAAATGCCACTATGCTTATTACAATTTTAAACATTTAATGGTGTCGATTTTCTGAGTGACAGCTCTAATT
>NC_044070.1:809283-854283 GCF_902167405.1 Gadus morhua
GAATCTGGTTCACTGGTTAACAGGGGCGGGAGTTTGTTAACTGGTTAACAGGGGAGGGAGCTTGTCAAAAACACATCATGGGTCCTGACCTGGACGTACGCACACATGCAGGATGTGTTGAAACGTGGGGTTCAAAGGATGTGTGTGTGAGTGTGTGTGCATGTATTTTGTACTGCATTTTTGGGATATGTTAATGAGATATGAGTGTTAATGTGATGCATAATTGTGTTTGTGTGTTTCGGCATCCATAAGTACACCTGTGAGTGTGTATCAGTCCCGTGCGCATTGGTGCCATCGCTGCGATAGCAACCCGCAACCTCCCTCCCACTCTCTCTCCACCTCCAATCATTCTACAGCCCCGTCCACACTAAACGCAGAGGTCTTGTACGTTTGGGCCGTCCAGACGGACCTGCCATTTTCGGTGCCTGCAAAAGTATTTTTTTTTTCACCCAGGGTGAAAAAGAGAAAAACGGCCCTCTGTGTTTTCATGTTAGGATTCGTGTGGACGCCAGATACGCAAACAATGACGTCATAGCCCCCCCACCAGGTGGCCAAAGTTAGATTTCAATCTAATTTGTATTGTTTGATTTGATTTGTATTATTTTTGTAGCTTTAAAAACCACTCCTTGGTAAATTGAATTAGTAGCTGTACATTAAAAAATATTTTCTGCTCAATCTACAAAACGGGTATTCCATCAAAGTCGCTAAGGAAAGCGGCGCTTAGTTGATTTAGCCCAGTTAGAAATAGCGCCAACTTCCACTTGAGGCTAAAGCCATTCCATCAACGTAGTTCAGCCGCGCCTTGCTCAGGCTAGTTCAAGCCAGGCTTACGTTATCGTGGATTACGTGCGCTCACGAGATATGTAACCAGCCCAGAACCGTGTATGTCGAATCATGGACCAAATATCCGAAAAGGAATTAGCGGGATCTTATCCAGCGGCGAACAGAAGCTGCTTGTGAAGGTCTATGAGGAGTATAAGCATATAATAAATCAAAAATGGAACAGCGTAACCATTAATAAAAACAGGGAGGCCGCCTGGCAATAAAATTGCAGATCTTCTGAATGAATAAGTAGTATTAAGCATAACATATTTAAATGTAATATTGTCTGTAGATTTGTTTTCAGGGAGATAGTCTCGAGGTAACGTGTCAGACTTGCACCTGGTCGTCCGGGGTTCAATCCCCACCTATTTAGTAATTTAGTAAGGATTACTGGAGAAATCTAACAACTTTTCATGTCTTTTATTTTCCATTTCTTTGAATATTCTAAATTGACTAACCATAGTATTTATCTCAACAGAGGTGGTCTCGGCTGCCTGCCGAGAAACTCACCTGAATGGAATTTATGTGGCTGACAATTTCCCATGCAGCAGCGTCTTCATTTCACTATCAGTAACATTAATATTAACAATAACTTTACCATGGGTTTTTGCAAGTTATATTTTGGTTCTGGGGATATTGTAAGACATATTTATTGCAACATGGTCTCACAGGAATCCGTGAAATGACTACGGTCGGACGCTTAACTCGAAATCCGTGGCCACATCACGGAAACCCGCCGATATCCGTGTGTGAGCCACGGAATAACAGTGTCATTTACTTGCATTGGAGCAAATTCCGTGGCCACATCACGGACAATTGAAGTGATTCCGTCAGACCAACACGGATTTTGAGTTAAGCCCCCGCTGTGGTCAAATGTGGCACACACACAGATTGAAACGGGAGCACACACACAGATTGAAACGGGAATCTGTGTGTGTGCCACGGAATATCATTGTCATTTACTTGCATTGGAGCAACTTCCGTGGACACAACAAGGACAATTTAAGTGTTTCAGTGAGACCACCCCGGGTTTTGAGTTAAGCCCCCGTGGTCGACTCGCTCGTTGAAACGGGGATCCGTGTGTGAGCCACGGAACATCAGCGTCATTAACTTGCATTGGAGCGAATTCCGTGGCCACATCACGGAAATCTGCGTGTTTCCGTGATGTGTCCACGGATTTCGAGTTAAGCGTCCGACCGTAGTCATTTCACGGATTCCTGTGAGACCAGGTTGATTTATTATTAAAAGTCAATTGTTAGGCCTAATTTCACTGATATATGGGAAATTACAAAAATGAGCCAACAGGATGTGCTAAGGATGCGAACTCGCTTCGCCCGAATCACAGGGCAAATGCTAGACCACCCACCCAACTGCTAGTTCACGAATTTCACAGAATATATATAATTGGAAGAAATCCACGATAACAATAGATAGCAATTCATTTAATTATTTTATTTGCATAATTTAATCTAGACCCGTAGTGAAAATATACGCTGTTTGTAGGTCATATATGTACATTTATGACAAAATCGTGAGGACTCGGCGTGGCAGAACCTTCTGATGGTACACTTGTTTCCGACAGAGGACTTATCTGAAACACCGCTCAAGTAAGCCTGACAGTTAGCCTGGTACCAACCAGGTTAGTTTGGTCCGATAAATTGCCATGGTTACTTAGCGGAGATTCCCTTAAGCCACTTTAATGGAACGCAACTCTAGCTGAAAGTAGCGAGGCTTGGCGAAATAAGCCCGGCTTTGCCTTTAGCTTGGTTAATGGAATGCTCCCATGGTTTAACAACTGCTTTTCTCCTTTTTTGGTGGAGAACCAGCGCCACGAATAGGCCTTGAATATGTACTACAGCGTTTCTACAGCTAGATGCGTGTTTGCAATGAGTCCATCTATACGGGGAAAGATCATTTTCACCCACGTGAAAGCATCGCTGGCAACATTCCTGACATACGATAGGCTTAAAGTTGCGCATCAAGGAGATACAAGAAAAGGCAATGTACGTGCATTGTAATGCCCAAAAAATTAACCTTGCCTTTCAAGATGCTGTTTCAAAGGTTAACATGTGCCGAGATGCGATGATGACAGTCAAAGAGCTGATCAATACAACAGAGACTCACCTAAAAGACTGGCATGGTTTGACTTTTTCCGTAAGCCTGCAGATGGGAACAGTTTGCGCCCGCTTTGCCTGGACAATGCGAGTGAGCGGCTGGACAATGCGAGTGAGCAGTGTGAAGTCGGTTCTTGTGAATTTCGAGAGACTTGCAAGTTACTTCCATGATTTCTTAGTTTCTAAATTAGTGACTGAAACGTAATTAAGCTAGGCCCACTCCCATTTATTTGGGCATGTTTACGGACAATAAGTGCACGCCCCGCCACTCGTTGATTGATTGATTGAACGGATAAATCATTCATCATCACAACCGAAATTTAGAATAAATCTAATAAATTACAGTTAAATAATACATAAATAATTCATGAAGTACTGTTCTGACCTCAAATCCTGAAAGCAGGACTTTGGAGACTTTCTAGTGGAACACATTTGAACAAAATATTTATGACCCCCCCAATGTTGACCTGATGTTGTCGTCACTGCCTGTGCGTGTGTCTGACCCGCGGGTGTGCGTGTACCAGCCCCTGCGTGTGTCGCGGAAGGTGATTAGGGGGGTACAATAATTGCAAGGACAGTTGATCCCCTCCCCCACATCTCGAACAATAGACTCTTACTAGAGCCGATATTTCCTGCCCCTGGGGACGCTGCCGGGTGTGTGTTGTGTTCTTTTTCTCATGCACAGGAGAACAGAGGTAGAGAACATGGAAGATAAATACAGGGATCTACTCGGAGGGACGCTATGCCGTTTCACCGGAATCCTCTCCGGGCCTCCATCAGATCAACCGCCTCTGAAGGGCCTCCATCGGGCAGAATGGTACTCGGCGCTGGAGTTAGCCAGAAGGTACTGGCAAGTCAGGGTGGCATCCCCTGACCAGGAGAAAACTGCATTTGCCACCCCACTGGGCCTGTGTGAGTTCTCCCGGATGCCCTTTGGTTTGTGTAACACTGCAACATTCCAGCGACTGCTGCAGTGTTGCCTAGGGTACAAGGTACACAACCATCTTCTGATATACCTGGACGATGTCATTATTCACTCCCCTGACTTCATGATCCACTTGCAACACCTGGAGCAGGTTTTTCGAACGCCTCCAAAACCACAGCCTTAAACTGCAGCCCAAAGAAGTGCCAGTTCTTCCAGCGACAGGCCCTCTACCTGGGCAATGTTGCAAGAGTCCGAGGAGTTGTTACCAATTTGGATAAGACGAGAGCTGTCCAAGATTGGCCTGTCCCCACCAGGGTCACACAGGTATGCTCCTTCCTAGGCTTTGTAGGATAATATATTTCTAACATTACAATGAGTTCCAAAAACGAGTACTAGCTATCCTGCTCTGCCTTTGAAAAAACTAAGCTCAGCACCGATGCACCGATTTGGAATTTTTCGGGGCATACAACATACTGGGACATGTTACCGCCTCTTTCTCTGCTTTGCCCAATGAGCTATGACATTTGTGTGTGTGTGAATACACACACTGTAAAGTGGGTGCAAGTGGGCACTCTATCACCAGGCCTTGACAAGCATTATTTTTTTCCCAGGATCTGCCAACTACTGCAGGATTGGGACCGACTGAAGTTGGACAGGGGCCTCCTGATGAGGCAGGTGCAAGAACCCAATACTGGGTTAATGGGACCAGAAACGTTATACCGGATGGACATTGGCTATTCCCCTACTACCTGGTGGGCGAGTGCTGGTCAAGAACTTCCGCAGGAGGGCACAGGGGACACACACGTGTGTGTGTGTGTGTGTGCGCGCGTGTGTGTGTTTGTGTGTGTGTGTGTTTGTGTGTGTATGAGTGAGTGTGTGTCGGTGTCCTTACAGTCAGGGAAACAGTTCTCAGGGTCCATGGCTTCCTCTGCCATCTCTGAGAAGTGGTCCTCTTCCTCCCCGGGCTTCCTCAGGTCCACCGTGCTGCCCTCTGATAGGCTGATTTCATCCTTCTGCTGAGAAAGACCCCAAGGAGCAGTTAGTTTCTCATGCATCAATAACCCTACAAACTCTGCAGAGACATTCCCAGGTTGAGTCAAACAACACAAATCAGAGAAAAGAGCAGAGTTGAGAAAGTGTCGCTACACAGTGTGAGTCCTGGCGCTATTCTTCTGGCCTGTTCCCCCTCTAAAGGTCAGCCTCTCTCTCCTATGAGACATTATGCAGTGAGCGTCCATAGAAGAAGCAGCTGTGGTGTGTCTCTGTGTGGTCTCATGCTCAAAGACCCTCCGCACATGGAGCTTCTGGCCCAAACTAGAATGTTCGAGGAGAAAGTGATGAGAAACACGAGAAGGCAGCAGGGATTACAGTCCAACATCACAGCTGTCCCCCTGACGTCAACATCTGGCTCCACGCAAACATCTGGACTAAATGCAACCCGAGGAAATCCTGCAGTGTCTGCAAAGCATCATGGGAATTTGTCTTCACAATGGGAGAGAGAAATGCCAGACAGACACTCTCTTGCCATTTCTGCTGAATCCCAAGATTATAATTTCCCGGAATAAGACAGGCAATGGATGGGCTGCTGGACCACCTACACAACGACACAGCGGGGGGGGCTGCAGGGACCTGCGATTACACACGCTCACACAACAACACACACACACACACACAAAAACACACACACACACACACACACACACACACACACACATACACACACACACACAAACACACACACACACACACACACACACACACACACACACACACACACACACACACACACACACACACACGTGTGTGGCAGGAGCTGAGCCATTCGTCACAAGTTGTGAAGGCATCAGTTTTCTGAGGCCATTGTGATGAACAGCAGCCTTGGAAACGCACCCTCAGAGACGTTTCAGACCACCAACAAAACACAAACACGTTACTTTGTGTTATATATTTTTCCAAGGACAGACAGATACATACAGAGATACATACGTCTGGCTGAGATACATACAGCCAGACGGACGGACAGACAGACACGGACACTGAGATATTTGTATGAAACAGTCACGTACAGGGCATGTTTGCTCTGAATGGGATGGCCTGCATAATCAGTGCTAATGAAGGCACATGCCTTTCATAGTTTGTCTTAACGTGAGGAACCAGAGAGAGGACGCAAGCAACCATCCAAGGCAAAACACATACAAATGAATTCCCTCTCCGGAACCGTTGTTGTGGATAATATCATTTAATATGGGAAGGGATTCATCTGAGAACTAGCTGAACAGAATCATCTTTTACTGATCCTTCACCAAGAGACCATATTTTTACCAGCTTTGTTCAGCATTTCATTTCAGAAACCACCGTTTAAGACCACTTAAAACTAAACTGTACGTCCGTCCGTCCATGAGGATACCTGTACGTCTGTCCATGAGGAGGCCTGTATGTCTGACCATAGGGAAACCTGTACATCGGTCCTGGAGCTGCCAGGATGGGTCACCAACCCAGTAACATGTTTCATAGTTCAGGGTCAACACACACACACACACACACACACACACACACACACACACACACACACACACACACACACACACACACACACACACAAACACACACACACACACACACACACACACACACACACACACACACACACACACACACCTACACACACACACACACACATACAAACAAAAAAACCTCTCAAACACACAGAGACACACAAATACACAAACACTATCAATCACGCACACACACAAGTGCAGACACACATGCACAAATTAACACAAACACACACGGATACACATTCTAGCCTTGACCTAGAATGTGTGTGGGCAGGCATGTGTAAGTGTTCATACACAAACACACACATACACACACACACACACACACACACACACACACACACACACACACACACACACACACACACACACACACACACACACACACACACACCTCAGCCACATAGGTGGGAGGTGTTTACTGGGCAAGCTCACTACTGCTGCCAGAATAGCAACTTGACACTCTGAACAACTGGCTCTTCCCCGAGACCACCATGGCCAGCTCCACTCACTCTGTGCTGAAGACCAGCACCACTTTGCCACACTACTGTTGTTTATAGCAATGCTGAGCCGTGGGAGCCAACTATGACCCATGACCTATGACCTGGCCTCCTTCCGGCTCAGACAGCTGAGTCAGACTTTATGAGTTAGAGTGAAGAGCGCCGCCCATTGCTGAGATTTATGAGGTCATTAGAGCACGGGTCACCTATTAATCATTAACCTGCTAAACACAGGGTCACAGGGAGAGGGGCCCAAACAGCTGCTGCAGAAGGATGGGTATGGTGTAACGACGAGCATACATTATACAGAGAAGAGGAGAGGAGGTTAGGGGAGAGAAGGGGAGAGGAGTGGAGAGGAGATAAGATGAGAGAGAGGTGAAGAGAGAGGAGAGGAGAGGTGAGGAGAGGAGAGAAGAGAAGGAGAGGGGAGAGGAAGAGGAGAGAGAGGTGAGGAGAGAGGAGAGGAGTAGAGGAGAGAGGAGAGGAGGTGAGGGGACATAAGAGGAGAGGAAAGGAGAGAGGATAGGAGATGAGACCAGGAGAGGAGAGGAGAGGGGCAAAGAGGAGAGGAAAGGAGGGATGAGAGGAGAGAGGAAAGGAGAAGAGAGGAGAGGAGGGGAGAAGAGAGGAGAGTAGGGGAGGAAAGGATCAAAATATGCAACGGAGAAACCAAGTTGGATTGGGGTATAAAGCTAAAACGGCATACAAATTTGACAGAAAAATGAAAAAACATAATTGAATGATTGAGATTGCCAAAGAAGAGGTTAATAGTTAATTGATATTAGATTAGATTAGATTAGATTTCTTTATTGTCCTTGTTCAACAGAGTTAATCAACAAAATTAAATTTAGAGCATCACCACTGGCATAGTATATAAATATAAATATATTAATAAATAAATAATAAATAAAAAGATAAATAAATAAATAAATAAATATTGTGTCTGCCATTGTGTGTAACACAATGGCAATGGCATCCTCTGTTGACCTGTTCTTCGGTAAGCAAACTGATTCTGATCTAATGATGGCGGTATGGAGGCTTTAATGTGTTTCATGACTAGTTTCTCAAAGCATTTTGCGACGATAGGGGTGAGTGCCACAGGCCTGTAATTGTTCAGACCTGCAACATTTGGTTTCTTGGGAACCGGGACTATTGTTGCTGCCTTGAGACATCCTGGGACCCAGGATGAGGCCAGAGACAGGTTAAAGATGGTGGTGAGAACTGGAGCTAGTTCAGCCGCACAGTCCTTGAGCACCCGTCCCTGGACTCCATCTGGGCCTGCTGCCTTCCTGATGTTGATGTTGCGTAGGATGAGTCTGATCTCATGAGTGCTAAGGATTAGGGTGGAGCCGTCAGAGGGGAGAGGGGGCGACACCGGGTCCTTCTTGTTCCTGTCAAAACGTGCGTAAAATATGTTTAACTCCTCCGCTAGGGGGGCGCTGCTGTTGACAGGGGGGGATGTTCTTCCCTTGTAGTCCGTTATTGCCCTAACGCCCTCCCACACCTGAGGCGCTGTTGAACTGAGCTTCAATACGGGTCATGAATGCTTGCTTGGCAGAACTGATACCTTTCTTCAGGTCGGATCTTGCCGTGAAGTATGCATTGGTGTCACCGGTTCTGTACGCTGCATTCCTGGCTCGTAGTAAGGATTTTACTTTAGGTGTCATCCAGGGTTTAACGTTTGGGAAGACACGGAATTGTTTCCAGGATGTAACAATATCCACACAAAAAATTATGTGGTCAAGGACTGAGACAAGATAATTATTCAGAGACCTACGTGTCAACACACCCAGTCCACTGAAAATGTCCCAGTCTGTGGAGCTGAAGCAGTCCTGGAGCCTAGGGATGGCATCCTCAGGCCAAATCCTGACAGACCTGACTTCGGGCCTACTGGCTCTGATTTTGGGTGTGTGCCAGGGGTGCAGGAGGAGCAAAACATGATCAGAGAGACCTAGGTGGGGGTACGCCTGGGTTCTGTATGCATGGGCTATGTTGGTATAAACCTGATCAAGTGTGTTGCTCCCTCTGGTAGCGCATTTTACATTACGGTGGAAAGAATGAAGTACAGACTTTAAGTCAGCATGATTAAAATCCCCCGCCGCAATAAAGATACTGTCGGGATGTGCCATCAGGCTTTTGTTTACAATGTCCTGTAGCCTAACTAGTGCCAACTTAGCATTGGCGTCGGGTGGAATGTAAACAGCACAGATGTAAACAGAAGAGAATTCTCTTGGTAAGTAAAACGGTCTGCATTGGAGCAACAAAAATTCCACGTCAGGGCAACAATGTTTGCTAACAACTGTGACATTGGTACACCACGAGTCATTGGTATAGATACACAGACCTCCTCCTAGCTTCTTACCCGAGTCAGCTGTTCTGTCTGCTCGATAGGCAGTGCAGCCTAGCTCAATAGCCGAGTCCAGGGTCTTCTTATCCTACCAGGTTTCCGTAAAGATTAAGCTGCAGCAGTTCTCGATGTGTTTTTGTGAAGCTAGTTCAAGTCGGATCACATCCACCTTGTTGCGGATCGAACAGACATTTGAGAGAAAGATGGGAGGAAGCGGGGGTTTGAATGGGTACGCTTTGATCCTAGCCCACGTACCTCCGCGTTTTCCCCTCTTCTGCAGCCGCGCACAGCGTCTCCTCCTCCGCTTCTCAGCCTCAGGAGTGCTGGATGGTGATCTGGTGATCTCGGCTGGGATGGTGAAGTCCGCTGGGAGTTGGCGAAATGGAGCGCGGTTGAGCTTTAAAAGTACATTTCGGCTGTACTTCATTGTCGGGGTTTGAAAGCAGTGTGAAAAACTGTGTGGAATAATATTAAGTGCTACCAAAAATTACAAAAACATGCCCGATTTTGGGAGCTCTGGGCCGTTACAACTATGTGCGCCGCCACCATGGCAACAATGCCATTCCAGCTGTTCTGTCTGCTCGATAGGCAGTGCGGCCATCTAGCTCAATAGCCGAGTCCGGGGTCTTGTTATCCAGCCAGGTTTCCGTGAAGATTAAGCTGCAGCAGTACTCGAGGTGTTTTGTGAAGCTAGTTCCAGTCGGATCTGCAGCCGCGCAAAGCGTCTCCTCCTCCGCTTCTCAGCCTCAGGAGTGCTGGATGGTGAAGTCAGCTGGGAGTTGGCGAAATGGAGCGTTGTTGAGCTTTAATTCCGGCTGTACTTCATTGGCTGAATCCGAATACTCATACTTGACTGCTATATAGTATGCATTTTGTAGTACGCCACAAATATAGCGCGTTCAAATGCTCAGTACGCATTGTGTAGTACGGAAAACGTTTCCGAATGCGTACTACCACCACAGTATACAACGGAGTTCACTACGCTATCCCACAATGCAACCGGAGTCTGGTAACGAATGAAGAAGAGATGGCTGACCCGACACCACCAACAACGGCTCCCGCAAATTTCGAAATATCGAAATGTAAGTACAAGTATTGAATGTTTCTTTAATTTAATAACATTTTTAATTTAATAGCAACGATGACAAGATGGAAAACAGGTAACTTATCAAGGTAATTTTGCCGGCATCTGAGGGGAGATACGTAATCTCCAAACATCCGGTGTTCGGAAGCGTTCGGAGGCGTTCTACGCATAGCTGTAGTAGTAGACTCTGAACAGAAATAGTATGTACTAAGCATTCAGATTCAGCCTCTGTTATACCTTTAAGAAACTTTAGGTTGTGTCCAGTGGCGGACTTAGCCCTTTGGGGGCTCCAGGCGAACAGTCATTTGGGGGCCCCTGCATCTACCGGTCTAATGTACCTTATATCGCAAAATATATGGCATAATGAGATACTCCATACAAGGGATGAACAAAAGTCACTATCGTTCTTTCATGCAAATGTTAATTATCTAGTTAAAAATTGAGAATAACATACAAAACAATAAGATTCGTTATGTTGACACATTACACTGACTGTTAACCTTATGTCATCATTTACCTGAGGGTTTCCAGTAGGTCACAGCAGCTATCTGCTGTGACCTACTGGAAACCACTACTGGAAACCTACTGATAGCTGTTTCCAGCTATCAGTATTTTTCCTGTGCTCTTCAGACCTTTCATGGTTGATTAGATGCATTGCAAGGTTATTCCAGTCTTTAAATCCTTCCTCACTCAGTTGTTTTTGTTTTCCAAAAAGGCAACAACAAAAGCAAAAAAAACGGTCTGCACTTTCACTATAGACTAACCAAGACTTGTTCACCCTCTCACCATTTTTCATTACTATGTAATAGTATGCTTTTGTGAATCTGCGGCCCTTGGGCCAGAGTGCTGGGTCATCCACAAGAATATGTGTGCACCTGCCCAAGACACAGCAGCTTGGGCCAGAGTGCTGGGTCATCCACAAGAATATGTGTGCACCTGCCCAAGACACAGCAGCTTGGGCCAGAGTGCTGGGTCATCCACAACAATATGTGTCTCGCAGTCATTGTTATCGTTATTGTCATCAATTTCAATAACCGAAGTGGAAGAAGGAGAGTGAGAAATATTCACTACCAGTTGTGCATCATCTCCGTCAGTTTGTTGACACACGTCATTAGCATCGCTGCTGGCTGAGCCAGAGCCACTTGGAATGAAAGGAGCAGTAACGTGACAGCAAACGACGTTGAGGGCTGCGCTTGAGCCGCCGACGGTCCCGCTGTCACTGCGGTGGCTGTAAAAAAGCTGGATAGCTTTGGTAGCTTTGAAAGAAAGTCCTGCCTTTGGTCTTCTTCTTTTTATGTGACCCGTTTTCGTACGATCGCTTCATGTTTCACTCGATTTATGTTTCACTCGATTTCTCTCTCTCTCTCTCTTACCGCTTACTGTTTTGAATTTGACATCATTGTGCGCACTACATGGAATAGTCCATGTAGTGCAGACTGAAGGGGGGTGCACACGGAAAGATTGTCAAAACATGAGTAATTAGACATCCCGATGCTACTATTGTGAAGAGATTTTTATCAAAATTATAAATATGGGGACAAAATATATGCATTGGGGCATTTTGGGGGCCCCACAAATCTTCTATGGGGCCCGGGGCTCCAGGCAAATGCCTGGTTTGCCTAATAGTACGGCCCGCCACTGGTTGTGTCATCAAAATCCAAAGGCGTCGGTGGCAAACTGCTCAGAGAAAATCACCTGGACTCCACCTTGCCCTATGGACAGCATGCGGTTTGTGTGTGTGTGTACTGACGTAGTGTTTGTGTACCTGCCACTGCTCAGGTGGGCCGCTTAAATATCCCTAAGCCTCCTCAGTACAAAACACTACGCAGGTTCAATGAACTAGAGAGGAGGGCTCGGTGGGGTGATAGGTGTGTTTGGTGGGAGGGGGATTGTTTTTACAAATTACCAGTCTGCTGACTAACCAACTTCAAATACCACAGCACCCCTGGCCAACTCCATGATTCATCTGCTTATGTGGGTCAGGCCCGGCTGACACACATTCCACGTGCGCTCTTCACTTCTATTATTTTGCAATTTGTAACGGGACAACGTTGCTGAGACAGCGGACCTGCGGCCCGAACACAGTGTCCCAGCATGTGGTGTCTGACGTAGCGCCCGGTCGTTTGTTACTCCGCTGTGGACATGCTAACGCTAGCCCAGGACAT
Source organism: Gadus morhua (assembly GCF_902167405.1). Classification (NCBI taxonomy): domain Eukaryota; kingdom Metazoa; phylum Chordata; class Actinopteri; order Gadiformes; family Gadidae; genus Gadus; species Gadus morhua. Next base: position 821,799 of record NC_044070.1, read on the forward strand.
AAGCAGGTCACCAGCTGAGGCTGGGAATGTGCAATAAAGTTAAGTGCAATTTAACTTTAGCAAAATGCTAAAGCAACAAAATGTCTTCTGAAAGGATCAAGATGATATTTTTTCATTGTTTTGTTAAGTTTTAGAACGTAAAAAATGTTACTTGATAATCATTGAATCTTCCGGATAATACAGAATGCTTCCCATGACCAAACACTCATTAAAGAACATGGATCATCAGTGTTTACCGCTTAGAAGGATTCCAGGGATATGACAGCCAATAGAATGAGATGACTGGGAACTGAGGCTACATATAATCAACACACACACACACACACACACACACACACACACACACACACACACACACACACACACACACACACACACACACACACACACACACACACACACACAGAGGTTGTGAGGGCTAGAGGTGGCTTTTAGGTGATGTATCACCACTCGCTAGCTCTCAGCTGGGCTGTATGGTCGTCGAGGTTGGACTCATTAGCTGTTTTGTGTTCCGTAATAGAAAAAGATAATAATATAATCGAAATGTAAATCTTGATATACCATATGAGAGAATGAGGTTATGGTCAGGATAGGGCTGGTTTAATCAAACTATTTTCTCTTATCTCTGAGTATCCCTATCTCTCTTGTGGTGAACTTTAAGGTGCTGAAGAGAGAGGGGTTTTGGGAGTAGAGATGGTCCCGCCCCCTGTCACATCAGGTGTCTCTGGGGTCTCTGTGTTATAACAGATATTCTGGGGTCCAGCAGTCTTATGTTATAGCAGACCATCTGAGGTCCAGCAGTCCTATGTTATAGCAGACCTTCTGGGGTCAGTCCTGTTATAGCAGACCATCTGGGGTCCAGCAGTCCAATGTTATAGCAGACCTTCTGGGGTAAGTCCTGTTAAAGCAGACCTTCTGGGGTCAGTCCTGTTATAGCAGACCTTCTGGGGTCAGTCCAGTTATAGCAGACCTTCTGGGGTCAGTCCTGTTATAGCAGACCTTCTGGGGTCAGTCCTGTTATAGCAGACCTTCTGGGGTCAGTCCTGTTATAGAAGACCTTCTGGGGTCAGTCCTGTTATAGCAGACCTTCTGGGGTCAGTCCTGTTATAGCAGACCTTCTGGGGTCAGTCCTGTTATAGCAGACCTTCTGGGGTCAGTCCTGTTATAGCAGACCTTCTGGGGTCAGTCCTGTTATAGCAGACCTTCTGGGGTCAGTCCTGTTATAGCAGACCTTCTGGGCTCAGACCAGCTATAGCAGACCTTCTGGGGTCCAGCAGTGCTATGTTATAGCAGACCTTCTAAGGGGAGACAACTTGGTACGGAAAGTTAAACTCAAAGTTACACATCGTCTACTGTTTCATTACAGAGATATTCTAGGAAAATACACAAACCATGAGAATCTGAAGCCTGATTTGGGAGACTTCTTACAGTTTTTCTCCATTGTATGCACACAAAAAAATGGAATTATGCACACAATTCTGAAAACTTGAAGCTTGTGTATCACAACAATCCAGACTGCTAAACTCTAAGCACAATTTCATTGTTTTCACTCATATAGAAATTCCAATTTTCATTTTTTAAAACTCTACAAATCACATAATTTAGCAGGCATGGTTCACCTGGAAAAAACTGGTCTTCAAAACGACACACCTAATTACCAAATGCAGACTGATATACATGTAGATATACATGTAGATATGTTTCCCCGCATTTTATATTCTTATATTTGCTTTTTTTGGGCCTACGAATAAACTTTGCAGTCAGTTCAGCTGAACACTTAACTGTATTACAGTTAAAAATACATATTTGCTTTGTTACCTTTTGGTACATGTTCACTGATTTCATCATTACATCCCCCGAAAGACAATCTAAAAATGTTCTTACTGTTGTGTTTTTCAGTGCAATTACTGTGAGTTTTGCCAAAATAGGTAACATTTGTGTATTCTCATAACTCTAACAATGTTGCAGTATCAACAGTGCAGTATGACTCTGGGGAGCTGGGGTCTCATTTATAACCGTTGCGTACGCACAAAACGGGGCTGAAATTGGCGTACGTGACTTTTCACGCCAAGGTTGTGATCTATAAAAAACCAACTTGACGGGAAAATGTGCGCAGCCCTAAGCAAACTCTGACCCATGCGTACGCATGGTTTGGAGGAAAAGGAGAATTGGCGACACAGACGGTGTGGTGGTGAACTGAAGTCAGACCGAAGAATTGCAGAGTGAGAAGAACGATAATGTTTTATCATCGCCCTTCATCAATTTAATTTCAACCCGTATCATGCGTTAAATCCTAATCAGAATAATTTAAGTCCACTGCGTTATTTCTCAGTTATAACTCCAGAAATATCTCCTTAGAATAGAAATAAAAAGAAATTCTCTATATTTAATCCCGTCACTCCATACTGTCCACTGACGGCGCGACTGCATGGAATAAAGCATCTGTCCAACATGTGTCAATAACATAATATTTTTATGTGACACTGTAAACACATGATCGAATGTCAATTAAATCCCAAGTGTGAAAAACCAAGCCACACTCATCACAATCGTTGTCCGTTACTCTTGATGCTTTTCATGACAAATCAGGCATTAAAAAAGGGTTATGTTCAAGAACATTTTACGTGGGTAATTACAAACTGATTATCCAAGGCGTTCTCGTCAGTCTTATTACCGTAACCCTATAAATACAGAGGTGAGCGCCGTGGTAATGCTGCACCATATGGCACTTCTGGCGGACCATGCAAATGGCAGGATTCGGAGGGAGAGGGTATTTAGGGACCATAACGATTTATTGGTAGGCTAGATAAAAATACGTAACTCTATGTCATCACTCTGCTTTTTGTTGTTGGCGATCCCAATCCCGTGACCGCCGAACAAAACTACCTTTCGGGCCTCCATCTCACCCACAAGTGTCTCCACTTCAACCTCCGTGAAATTTCGCTTTTTTGATTTTCTCAGTACTTCTGCCATTGTTTCCAACAAGACATAATACCGGCATCTGAGTCTGTTTTATATGCAGATCGCATTCATGAGGTCATTTGCATTGACCATTTATGGTTAAAAAGGGGCGTGTAGAGGGCGGAACGTGAAGCTGATTCAGCTGCGCACAATTGTAGTCAGTATGTGATTTATAAAGCAAAGATTGCCTACAGGTGTGCGTACGCAGTGTTTTATAAATCTGAATATTTTTTGGCGCACGCAAAACTTGGCTTCTGGGCGTACGCACATTTTTAGTAACGATCCTACGCACAGTTTTATAAATGAGACCCCTGGGCTGTGAGTTTAGCCCATTGGAGCTCATTGGATAAACAAATATGCATTGTTCGTATTCTGATACGATTGTGTCAATGCAATATTTATACACAGCAAAATCCAATGTTAATTTAACTATTTTAGTGTCAGATTTAACACTTTCTTGGTGTTTATGTAATCATCACCGAGTTGAAGTTAAAGTTACACTTTTGAAAGTGTTAATATTTTAACTCTTTAATATTATTAAATATATAACACTTTAAACACTTTAAAGTGTATTTTAACACTATATGGTGTTACTCACCAACACTGGGAGTGTTGACTTATTACACATTAATGTCTGTTTTAACACTATATGGTGTTTCTCACTCAAACTAGGAGTTTTGATCTATTACACTTTAAAGTGTGTTTTTAACACTCTATGGTGTTTCTCACTAACATTAGGAGTGTTGATTTATTACACATAAAAGTGTGTTTTTAACACTATATGGTGTTACTTACTAATATGTTGATTTATAACACATTAAATTACTCATTTACACCAAGTTTGAAATTGTTTCCCTACTCAACAGTAAGAAAAAAACAGTTGAGAAAATAACGTTATGCATTATTGCTAAAGGGGACCTATTATGCTTTTTCGACTTTTATGACCTATAAACGTTGTTATAATGATTGATAGTCATGTTTTACCATACTAAAGTGTCAAATAATGACGTACATGCATTTCGACGTATTCCCAGTCTGGGGGGGCTGTGCAGATCGCTAAACACTCGGGACAACGTTTGCAATTCACTTGTTCACATTTCCGGGAAATCACTTACGTATAGGCACTCCTGCCACGCCCCCATATGCCTGGTCAAATTTGCCCGTGCGCGCTTCAAGGAAGGTAACCAATCACAACAGAGTTGGGTTGGCAGGAGGGGGGCGAGGGGGCGGAGAAGGACGAAACCGAGCGTTGATAGAGAATGCTGAAAGCGCCAGAGGAAGAGTTTCCCGAATATCTACATAGTTTTTTGTGCTGTGATTCTTGTCAGGTTGTCCTATATGAGTCATTAATAAGAAATGAAGACCAGAAAATTAGTATAATAGGTCCTCTTTAAAGGTCCCATGACATGCCACCAGGTGTGGGTTGATTGGCCGTTACAAGCCGTTTTGGAAATCTGTCCCTTATGACATCACAGGTGGGCGTGTCCACCTAGATGTGTGACGGATAGATGAGTAACGTTTGCTACAGTCCACTGGGTAGGCTGGTAGACTGATCTATCCAGCACACATCTAGGTGGACACGCCCACTAGTGATGTCATAAGGGACATATTTCCAAAATGGCTTCTAACGGCTAATCAGCCCACACCTGGTGGCATGTCATGGGACCTTTAAGGTAGGGTGGCGTGTGCTTAGGATGAGGGTCAGTACTGACGTCACACAGAGGGGGAGGTGTTGAGGGCTCATTAAGTCATGAATAAGAATAGCTGGCTCTGCAGGAGTCAGTAGGTGAGATTCTGAGTCACTGAACTTAACCTGATGGACACACGTTGCTCGGCAACACTTGGGTGAGAGAACCTTTTCCGGATTTATATGCACGGTGTGTAATTTGCTGTAGTGGAACAAAGACTATAAAGATATTTGCTATTACATCTAACATTTTTTTTCTAAGTGCATAGGTGTTGCCTATAAAATCGCAGAGAGAGAGAGAGAGAGAGAGAGAGAGAGAGAGAGAGAGAGAGAGAGAGAGAGAGAGAGAGAGAGAGAGAGAGAGAGAATAGATCGTTCAATCATTGGACAAAAAGGTCTGGGGCGGTAGTGGACCGGTCGGACTCCTAGTCCCTCATCCTGGTGCGGAATGTGTTATATTCATCGGCACTTTTATGGGTGTTTTCCAGCATACGTTTTATGTGGGTGTCTGTCCAAATTCCCAGACGCTACGACAATTTGCTGCTAGTCTTGGAGTTACCGCTAATCAAACAATAACTCCCATAATGCGCGTAGAGCGGGTGCCTGTTATTTTTGTGGCATTTAGAATCTTGGTGCTGACGTCAATTCAGGCAATCTGTCACTCTGTCTACTATGGCTTCGGTGCTACCTTACCAATAATATATTATAACTCACAGATATATTATAACTCCCCAATTATATATTATAACTCACCATACCAATTATATATATATATACATATATACATATATATATATATATATATATATATATATATATATATATATATATATATATATATATATATATATGTATAATTTATATATATAATTTATATATAATATATAAATAGTATTATGTCTTTCTGTCCACTTACTTCTCTACTCAAACTCTGTTTTGCAATCTGATCCATTCCCCCCCGACCCCAGCGTGTCCAGGAACGCAGCAAAAGTTTATGACGCTCTCCCATTGACTCCGCAAAAGCATAGACATCTTATATGATAGACGGAGCATCGAATGCTACCGCCTACTGGCGCTGACGAGACGCGGGGCCGCCATCTTGGAGTGGTCATCCGCTCCACTCAGTGTAATCCGTTTGGCTGGAGCAATGAACTGTCAGCGCATTTAATTAATCATACCTCACTGAATACCACTGATTTTCATGCGTTTTTTTGTCATACGTGTAGCTATGATAAAGGCCACATGGTTTGGCGTGTTTTATTATTCAATACCAATTATACCAATAGTACGGTAATGTTAAATCTTGCTTGTGAAAAGTAATCCCCCGATTCCTATTGTGGATGGTCTGCCGATTTGAGCAGGAATACGCTGAACAACAGCCCGGCATCCTGTTTCTGCTGCTGTTGCTGCTCCCGGTTGACCACTCCAAGATGGCGGCCGTATTTCTCGCGTCCCAGCAGCCAATGCTCCGTCTATCTATAAGATGTCTATGCGCAAAAGCATAGACATCTTATATGATAGACGGAGCATCGAATGCTACCGCCTACTGGCGCTGACGAGACGCGGGGCCGCCATCTTGGAGTGGTCATCCGCTCCACTCAGTGTAATCCGTTTGGCTGGAGCAATGAACTGTCAGCGCATTTAATTAATCATACCTCACTGAATACCACTGATTTTCATGCGGTTTTTTGTCATACGTGTAGCTATGATAAAGGCCACATGGTTTGGCGTGTTTTATTATTCAATACTAATTATACCAATAGTACGGTAATGTTAAATCTTGCTTGTGAAAAGTAATCCCCCGATTCCTATTATGGATTGTCTGCCGATTTGAGCAGGAATACGCTGAACAACAGCCCGGCATCCTGTTTCTGCTGCTGTTGCTGCTCCCGGTTGACCACTCCAAGATGGCGGCCGTATTTCTCGCGTCCCAGCAGCCAATGCTCCGTCTATCAATAAGATGTCTATGCGCAAAAGTACATGCTTACGTCACCATGTACCGGAAGTAAAAGAAAGCCGCGGAGAGAATCCCAACGAGCCGTTTCTAGGAAGCTCGGTAACAGTGATTTGCGGTAGTCATTTACTCCCCCTTGTGGGAATTTTATGGTATTGTAACTTTGCCAACCATTTATATACCCCAAAACATATGTAAAGCTCAATAGGAGAAGGAAAAAACGGAAAAGCATAATAGGACCCCTTTAACAATTGTGTCAAACTCCACAAATCTCTTCCAAAATGAAAACACTGCACTTAAAACCACGGTCTCCCTTCTCAAACTGATTCTTTCTCCCAAAACGATAAACATAGCTATCATATGAATATCTCTTAAAGAGCATAAATTAAACACTGGTGTGATCAATTAAAATAAACACGAAATCTAGTTTCCCAGGGCCATACTGCACTGATGATACTGCAACATTGAGTTCAGAGAATACACAAATGTCAACTATTTTGGCAAAAATCACAGTAATTGCATTGAATTAAAATAAAAAACACGATGAAATGATATAATCAGTGCACAAATACAAGCCATGAGCGCATTTGAATCTGACATGTTGATATTTTGACAGCACGTTTGCAGTCTCCGATGAGACAGATACATGACCACATGAATTTCAAACTTCAAATGGCTCAGTTTATGGCCAAATAATATGGCCTAATTCACAAATGGAATAGCGTTTTCTTCCACAACTTCAGAAATACTGAGTACTCAAATAAATGTTGGCAAAGAAAACTTAACACATCTATGATATGCGGTAACTGTGGTTCAATTTAATTATATACGCAATACATTAACAAACATCGTTTCTTTCCAGCATTGTATGCATTATCGTTATCGACTTGTGTTCCTAATATGCATTTGTCCCCCCGTTAATTGCCATGGACTGTATTATGCTTATGCGTTACGTGTTTAGATTGTGTGTGTTTAAACAGATGGACGCACACACACGTGCCCGTATTCATTCATTATTTTACACATACACACACGCACGCCTGCAATCATTCATTCTTTTTAAAACTCACTCTCGGTAAAACAATGTTTTCTCACGATCAAATACTCATCAATCCTAAAAGTTATGGGCTTGTACACGATGTCTGTGAAAATATGTGTTTGCTGTACGGTGTTTGCAGATGCATTGATTTAAAAGTACAACTTATTACCGCTGTATCAGCTGTTCTTTCCCGATTAATTTACCAAGAATGTGTGGCTAAGTAGATGAGAGAAGCAAAGTGCATGCAACATTATGCATGCGCCCCAAAATAGCATCTGAACAACGTGCCACTGACTTTAAACCAGGTATTTCGTGGTTTGTGGCGCAATTGTTTTCTGAAACTGCAAAATAGCACCTCCCTAATTTACCGACGAGTGGCGGTGGAGGGAAAAGAACGCTTTACGCCAGTTGCAAACTAGCAACGTCATGTGTCAGTGTAGAAATTCAAATGCGCGGATGAAAGATAGGACCCTTAGTGTCTCTGTGTTTGTTGGAATGTGCCAACAAACGAAGAAGGGACAGGCCAGGGTTCCAACTGATAGGGCACGGCCCTAAACCCCTTTTTATCACACCCTGAGGAGGATAAATCGATAGATAACCATCTTGTTAACAAATGCTTTAGTTTTATTGGGGGACAGAGCAGCTTTCACTATCCTGACAGAAAATGTATAAGAACTCGTAGTTTTAGCCAATGCATTGGACTCGGCCTGCGGAGCTCTTGGAGCGACGCGACTGATCTCCAGTGTGGGTTGATGTCCCCTCTCGGACTTCAGCTTGCGGAGCTCTTATAGACACAGATTGATTTCCCATGCAGGGGCCTTCTCCTTGCAGCCCTCTTGAGGGATGCAGGCTGATTTCCCCTGCAGGGGACTCCTCCTTGCAGAGAGACGCAGGGGGGACTGCCATCTGAGTCCTGATTGTTTGTTAGATCTTGGATGATTGTATTCTATGTTTGTATGTTTGTTGTGTGATTGTTTGTATGTTATTGTACCGTTATTACCCAAATATATGACAATAATTGTTATAAGTTCCAATTACTCCAGTCTTTGTTCTACCCAGTTGAGAAAATTGTGATTGACTTGGTCCGGAATTCGAACCACACAGATCTACATATAAATCAGTGTGCATCCTGCCTCTAATCCTGATCAGGCCAGAGGACCATCTACAATACTGTAGAGCTCACCTGAGGCCTATGATACATGATTAAAGTGTTTTGCCATTTGAGTTTGACCAGGTGAGAAGTGAGAGTGACCAATTGGTAATTAGGTGTGGCATTTTGAAGGCCACACCTGGTGAACCAAATTTGATCTAACCAAGTTAGAGTTTTGCAAAAATGTGATTTAGAATTTCTATATGAGTGAAAACAATGGAATTGTGCTTACAGTTTAGCAGTCTGGAGTCTTGTTGTTGATGCATGAGCATCAGGTTTTCAGAATTGTGTGCATAGTTACATTTCTTTGTGTTTACACAAAATAAAAACTGTATTTGATGCTCGGGATATTCATATGATATCTGTGTTTATCGTTTTGGTGGAAAGAATATATGCTTTGAGAAGAGAGCAAATGGCTTTGAGTGCAGTGTTTCATTCTGCAAGAGATTGGTGGAGTTTTGACAAAATGGTTAACTCTTTTCAGTTTTGTGATTAGAGTTTTGAGAAATTGAGCAATAGTTTCAGGAAACATGTTTAGACGATTGGCAAAACAGTAAATAGCTTCAGATTACTACTGTTTATATTCTCACATGTCCTCATACTGGATTGATGACAAGTTTCAAATCGAAATGGAGCTGAATTGGGTCATGGGGAATTCCAGGTCATCCGCGAGGTCGTATGGAAAATATTGTTTGCTTACGCTAGTAGAGAGAAAAGAATAGGAACTTGGAGCAGGAAAGAGAGAATGACAGAGATGGAAACAGAGAGAGAGACAGAAGAAGGAGATGCGTGGTTGGATCGGGCAGATGACGTGACAAAAAATAATATTTTAACTTAATTCGGGCGGGTGGTGGTTCAACCAATGAAATAAAAAATATCTATAAGTTGTTACACACACACACACACACACACACACACACACACACACACACACACACACACACACACACACACACACACACACTCCCGAAAGGAAACAAAAGGTTTAATTTAAGTGACGATCCATCCCATGTCGCGTCTCATTGCATTGCCTTCCTTATAGGCCACTAAGCAAATGGCTCGTAGATTAGGCTGCCTGGGTTATTTGTTTCGATATTAGTCATATTTTAAATTATCCATCAGGGTTGTTATATATAATAAAAAAAATGAACATGCACGCACTGTTGTGCGGTGGACTTGTTTTTTTGCAAAAAAACTATTCAGGCATCAGCCTAAATAGTGGGCTAAATACAACCGGCGGGTGGCGGGCGGCTGCTGTTTGGAAAATTGGTCAAAAAACATTGGTTCGGATGGATGGCGGACAGATGATGCGTTTGTGATGCGGTTGCGGATGAAAAAATAGCCCATACGCGCATCTCTAGTACAGAGGACTTAATAAATAGAGGGAGTAAGAGAGAGTACGTAGAGAGAGAGAAGAGAGAGAGAGAGAGAGAGAGAGAGAGAGAGAGAGAGAGAGAGAGAGAGAGAGAGAGAGAGAGAGAGAGAGAGAGAGAGAGAGAGAGAGAGAGAGAGGCAGGGGGGGGGCAGAGTTGGAGAACAGGTGTATGATTAAAGAGGTGAGATGAGGAGGATCTGGCTCAGCACAGGTGCGTCCACACAAACAAATACCCCCCCCCCCCCCACACACACACACACACACACACACACACACACACACACACACATGGTGACACAGAAATGTCACTTCAGTTTACATACAAAGAGGGGGACATGTGAAACCTGCTGCAGGGAAGAGAAATAGTGAAAGAGATAGTCTAGGAATCTGGGGAGACAGGGAGGCCATTCCCTCTCCTTCTTCCTCCTTCCCAATGTATAATTTGTTCATCTCCTCAGCCCTCCTGTATGTTCCTCTTTCTCATTGTCTCTCTCCTCCCTACTTCTCCTCTACTCCTCCCTAGTCCTCCCCCTCTCCTCCCCCATTCCTCTCCTATTCCTCCCCTACTCTTCCAATACTCCTGACCTACTGCTCCTCTCCCCCGTCTCCTGTCACGCTGGTTTGTGTCCTCAGCCACTAAGGTCACACACACACACACACACACACACACACACACACACACACACAGGCACACACACACACACACACACACACACACACACACACACACACACACACACACACACACACACACACACACACACACACACACACACACACACACACACAGGGAATATTTTGTACAAAATGGCATTCAGTTTTTAAGCGCAAAATCACACAACAGAACAAGGCATTCCCAGCATGAATCACATGAGGTTGCGTCACACATTTACTAAAGATGAGATATTAGGAGACAAGCACACACACTCAAAGTGATGCAAACACACACACACACACATACACAGACGCACAAAGAAATACATACAAAGTTTGTATTACAAACACACACTCACACGCAGTGAGGGGCACACACAAAGCGCTCGGTGTGGTGATAGAGGCGGGCTAGGCAGTGAGTTGTAGAGCTGTAGGCAGTGCATTGTGGGGCGGGGAGCTCAGTGCGTTGTGGAGCTCAGTGCGTTGGGGGGGCTCATTGCGTTGGGGGGCTCAGTGGGTTTGGGGGCTCAGTGCGTTGTGGAGCTCAGTGCGTTGGGGGGGCTCATTGCGTTGGGGGGCTCAGTGGGTTTGGGGGCTCAGTGCGTTGGGGGGCTCAGTGGGTTTGGGGGCTCAGTGCGTTGGGGGGCTCAGTGGGTTTGGGGGCTCAGTGCGTTGGGGGGCTCAGTGGGTTAGGGGGCTCAGTTGGTTAGGGTCTCAGTGCGTTTGGGGTCTCAGTGCGTTGGGGTCTCAGTGCGTTGGGGTCTCAGTGCGTTTGGAGGCTCAGTGCGTTGGGGGGCTCAGTGCGTTGGGGTCTCAGTGCGTTTGGAGGCTCAGTGCGTTGGGGGGCTCAGTGCGTTTGGAGGCTCAGTGCGTTGGGGGGCTCAGTGCGTTTGGGGGCTCAGTGCGTTGGGGTCTCAGTGCGTTGGGGGGCCCAATGCGTTGGGGAACAGGGGGCTCAGTGCCTTGGGTTCTCAGTGCCTTGGGGGGGCCAGTGCCTTGGGGAACAGGGGGCTCAGTGCGTTGGGGGAGCAGCTAACTAAACCATCAAGTCTGTGAATTATTTTCAACCCAAAGTAGAGTAACAAGGAGAAGACACAGACCGCCACGAGGAGGACCTGAAGTTCAGAGAAACTTCTGGATGTTTCCATGACCCAATCCTGTCAATCTGTCATCACTTCACTTACATGGACACATCAGAGAGGTGTCGCTGTGACCTTTGGCCCCTCCCTCTCTCTGCCATTCGTCAGCCACACCTCTCTCATCCCATATATAGGGCTGTCCTTCATGCAAGGTTGTGTCTCCGTCTATGGCATAACGCATGCTCTAAAGTAAAGAGGTCGAAGGCCATAACACAGAAGATTATGAAATGACTTTGGCAGCTGTATCGCAGAGTCTGCGTCACTTAACTCCACCACAAAATGTGCAAGGAATACAATTTTTCTTTCATCCATTGTATGCTCGTTGTTGGTTTTGTGTTACATTTCGTTCCTTGGAGTATTGGGCGATTTCTGAGATGTTAACCTTCAAAAATATATATATTTATGCCTGCTCATACCTTTAGGCAAAGCACTGTTTTGCAAGAACAATGTTGGTGGAATGAAATAGTTTAAATTATGTTTTGAGAAATACTAACTTTACAGAAACAGAATTTGTCATTCCTTGTCGTTTCTCTTTCCTGTTTGCTGGATGCCAGTAAGAACCGAGTTTCGCCTCTGTTAGAGATCGAATCCCTCTTAAGAATATGAATGACAGCTGGCTGTGAAGCTAAACCATCTGGCTACTAGCTGATCTCCCTTCAGGACCTCTGAGCAGACCCACACACCCTGTCCATGTAACAGAGTCAATTATACAGCAGTTATATGTGTAACAGAGTCAAATATACAACAGTAATATGGAGTATTATAATTACACAAAATCTGATTTAATAGTTTTAACCTGACATGTCCGGCCTCCTGAGTTAATGTGTGGAACGTTTGAGACTCAGTTTCTGAACCCCGACGTTCACTTTCGTGGGTCCCCCCTATAAATGTGCTTCACACTTTGGCCTCTCCCCATTTGATGTTGTACTCCTTGGGAGAGGTGAGCGACACTGTGGTCACAGAAATGTTCATGTTTTAGCCTCTGTTAAACTACATTTATAAGTTTACATGCTAGCTTAAACTTATTGTGTAGTACGCTAACATATTTCTGTCATTTAATTTGTGTAGGAGCTCACGTTAATAAGAGTTCACCAGAGGAGATTGTTATATTTTCACCTTTGTCAGGTATGTTTTCTGTGTTTTAATGTATTGATTGCAACATGCCCTTTTGATGTTGTACTCCTTGGGAGAGGAGCTCACGTTAATAAGAGTTCACCGGAGGATATTGTTATATTTTTACCTTTGTCCGAATAAACGGAGATCGCCTCCAAAGATATCCTGGTCTGGGCCTTTTCAACCAAATACAAGGCAGACAACGCCAGAAACTAACCGGTTACATCCACATCAGAAGAAAAAAAACACGCCAACACACATGTGGGTCAGTGCCAGGCTCAAGAGCGTTTCAGTCCAGATCAAAGTTAGACAACCCCAGACAGCTGTCTCCGCCCACGCCTGAACGGAGCCCAGGTGCGGCCCCTCCCTCCACCCCCACCCTGCATCAAACACCCAGGAGGAGAGACCACCTGAGAGAACCCTCCCTCCACTTCCATCCCCACTGTCCTGCATCAATCACCCAGGAGCAGAGACCACCTGAGAGACCACTGACATCACGTACACGCCCGAGTGTGTATGTGTGTGTGTGTGTGTGTGTGTGTGTGTGTGTGTGTGTGTGTGTGTGTGTGTGTGGTGTGTGTGTGTGTGTGTGTGTGTGAGAGAGAGTGTTTGCGTATGTGTGTGCGTGTGTGGGTGATGTGTATTTGTTTTTAAAAGTCTGTGTGAAATGTTGGGGTTCTGATCGTGGTTTTGCTAGGTTGAGTGTGTTTGTGTCGCCTGGCTATTACCAGACCAAGCCAATCGTAGATTGCACGTTGGTCTGGGGAAGCTTCCGTCATTTTCTTCAGCACAAGAGGCGTAAAGGGCCTAGTTCAACTGACTCTGTACGCGATTGGCTGCTTGCCGTCGCTTCCCTTTCGTCATTGTGTTAAACCAGCCAATAGCACGCCAAGGGTAAAAGCCAGCTTGGTGATTGGCTCCCGCAAAAACGTATCGGAAGCAGAAAGAAATGTATTGCTCTTCTCCAGACCCTTGTGCAGAGGGAACTCAATTCGCTGGAAGAATGGGCGGGGCTACACAGGCTAGTTTTTGTGTGTTTGTGTGTTTGTGAGTTTCTGTGTTTTTGTGTTTGTGTGTTTGGGAGAAGTCACACAAAAATCTATTTATATATATGTATATATAATATATATCTGGGGGGCAAAGACCAGAACCATATATATATATATATATGTGGTCAGAAGTTCTGGTCCTTGCCCTCCCAGAGGTTCTGGTCTGTAACCCCCAAGAGGTTCGTGTCTGTGCCCCCCAAGAGGTTCTGGTCTGTGCCCCCGGGAGGTTCGGGTCTGTGCCCCCCCAGAGGTTTGGGTCTCCCCCAGAGGTGCTGGTCTGTGCCCCTCAGAGGTTCTGCTGTAACACGGAGAGCTGGGTCCCCTCTACGGTCCAGCAGATGGAAGAGGTCTCTTACCTCCAACCCCTCCTCCGTCTCCTCCTCCTCCTTTTCCGAGGTGACGCTCCGCTGGTCCTCCTCCTCCTCTTCCTCGTCCTCCTCCTCTGGGAACTCCACGTCTGACTCCCCCGGCGCAATGGGCACGCTGATGGTTAGGTTGGGGTTGGTCATGTAGCTGTCCTCCTCCGGGGCCACGAACTTCTCCAGACTGCGGCCTGGGGAGAAACACTGGTCTGGGTACTGGGAGAGACACAGTGGCCTGGGAACTTGGAGAGACTCATTGGTCTTGGTACTGGGAGAGACTCACTGGTCTGTGTCTGGGTGTGCGTGTGTGTTTGTGTGTGTACCTATGACGGCCCTGTTCGACTCAGGTGTGTGTGTGTGTGTGTACCTATGATGGCCGTTGGACTCAGGTGTATGTGTGTGTGTGTGTTTGACGTGTGTGTGTACCTATAACAGCCCCGTTGGACCAAGGTGTGTGTGTGTGTGTGTGTGTGCGTGTGTGTGTGTGTGTGTGTGTTTGTGTGTGTCTGCGTGTGTGTGTGTGTGTGTACCTATAACGGCCCCGTTGGACTCAGGTGTGTGTGTGCTGCTGAGGCGTTTCAACTTCATCATGGCTTTAGCCTCCTTCCGCTTCTTCCTCCGACGCTTCAGGTTCCCATTGAAGAAATCCACCACCTAGTGCACACACACACAGAACAACACAGAAAAACACACACACAAAGACACATACACACATTTGCACGCAGACATATGCACAGACACACAAAGACACATACAAAGACACCCGAACACACACACACACACACGCACACACACGCACACGCACAGACACACACACAAACACAAAGACATAAACACAACACACGCATACACAAAGACAAAGAAACACACACACCAATAAACACACAGACAAACGTGTTCACACACATACAAAGACACACACACACAGACACACGTGCACACACAAGAGAGAAAGAGAGAGAGAGAGAGAGAGAGAGAGAGAGAGAGAAAAAGAGTAAAAGAGGCAAAACAATTTCAGATTGTCAGAAGATTAATGAAAATGGATGAATAAGGAGCAGGTAACTGTTGTTGAATTTTCAAATTAAACAACATGGAAAGGGCTTATTAGTCCTCAATACACCTATAGACCAATCAGGCAGACAGATAAAGACACTAAGTCAGTCTGCCAGACAGACAAAAAAAGACAGACAGAGAGAGAGAGAGTCAGCCAATCTGCCAGACTATCAGTAAGACAGACAGACAGACACAACATCAGACAGACAGGCAGACATGACACCAGACAGACAGACAGATAGCTAGAACATCAGACAGACAGACAGACAGACAGACAGACAGACAGACAGACAGACAGACAGACAAACAAACAGGCAACCAGAACACCAAATAAAAAAAAAGAACATCAGACTGACAGACAGACAGACAGTCGGACAGACAGACAGACAGACAGAAGGGTACGTTTCCACTGCAACAGACAGATAGACCGACAGACATACAGGTACCTGTCCCCAGTAGCAGACAGACAGACAGACAGACAGACAGACAGACAGACAGACAGACAGACAGACAGACAGCAAGGTCCCTGTCCCCTGCAGTAGACAGACAGACCGGTGCTCGTCCCCTGCAGCAGACAGACAGAGAGAAATGTACCTTTCCCCTGCATCAGACGTACAGACGGACCGACAGACAGGTCCCTGTCCCCTTCAGCAGACAGACAGACAGGTACCTTATAACTGCAGCAGACAGCCTGAAAGATAGACAGGTACCTGTCTCCTGCAGCAGACAGACGGACATACAAAGCGGTACCTGTCCCCTCCGGCAGACAGACAGACAGGTCCCTGTCACCTGCAGCAGACAGACGGACAGACAGACAGGTCCCTGTCCCCTGCAACAGACAGACAGACGGGTCCCTGTCCCCTGCAGCAGACAGAAAGAGAGACAGGTCCCTGTCCCCTGCAGCAGCCATAGAGACAGACCGACAGACAGACAGACAGACAGACAGACAGACAGACAGACAGACAGACAGACAGACAGACAGACAGACAGACAAGCAGGTACCTGTCCCCTACACCAGGTCAGGCCCCTGGTTATGCGGTGGATGGCGATGTGCAGGTTGTTCATCTCGCCATCGTCGTCTGGAGCGGACAGGTTCTCAGAGCTGAAGCTGCTCAGCAGGAGAGCCAGGAACAGGTTCAGCACCTGGACACACAGGCAGACAGACAGGTGATCAGACAGACACACAGGCAGACATACAGGTGCTCTGACACACAGGTGCTCAGACACACAGGTGCTCAGACACACAGTTGCTCAGACACATAGGTGCTCAGAGCTGCTCAGCAGGAGGGCCAGGAATAGGTTCAGCACCTGGACACACAGGCAGACAGGTAGAAGACAGAAAGCTAGAGAAGGATGCAGACAGACTGACAAGCAGGTGGACATACAGAAAGAGAGACAGACAGGTAGACAGTAAAGCAAGACAGACAGGTAGAGCTAGAAAGACAGACAGGTGGATAAATAGATAGACAGAGAGAGAGAGAGAGATAGAGATAGGTGGGCAGGTACACTGACATACAGACAGACAGACAGACAGACAGACAGACAGACAGACAGACAGACAGACAGACAGACAGACAGACGGATTGACAGAGAAAGAGATAGAGAGAGATAGACAGGTAGACAGATAGACACACAACGTCACTGAGCAGTGCAGGTAGTGATTTGCTGTAGGGAATTAAATCCCATTTTTAGAGTCGGACGAGAGAGGAGGAGAGGAGAGTGGATGAGAGGAGAGGAAGGGAGAAGAGAGGAGAGGAGAGTGGAGAACAGGAGAGGAAGGGAGAGGAGAGGAGGAGAGGAGAGCGGAGGAGAGCGGAGAGGAGGAGAGGAGAGGAGAAAGGAGCAGAGCGGGGAGCTGTCACCAGGTAAAGAGGCTCCTATAGCAGAACAGAAGGGCTAGTGGGTAGAGCGGTGGGATACAAGTTATTTCCTGGCCACACATACACGCACACACATAACGACACCGACACACACCAAAACACAGGCACACACAAACAGACACACACACACACACACACACACTCACACGCACACACACACACACACACACACACACACACACACACACACACACACACACACACACACACACACACACACACATACACTCACAAGGACAAACTCACCAATACACCCTCACCCACATACCTCACAAACAGAGAGTCCCCTGAGCCGCTGCAGGGCCAGTCAATAGTGGTCCACAGCAGGCTGTTACATAAGAGGAACAGCATTGGAACCACCAGCTTCAGGCCTGATAACACCGAGCCTCATGGCCAACGGGTCAATACCTACCCTCATTTAACCATTATGCTGCGTTCACACCAAAAAATAGGGGGTGGCGACTCCATACAAAGTCATTGCAAAGACGAGTTTAAAGGCGAATTTGTCGCAAGAAAAACGTGCAGCGCGATTTGATGAATGGCGGGACGGGGGATTTTACCCCTCGGTTTTACACAGGCGAGACAGTGAAATTGCCGGGCGTGCCCAGCCGCGGTCGAAGCGGCTTGGCAGTGCAAAAATGCCTTGAGTCTCAATATGTGTGCAACGTGTTGACTTCTGTCTCCATCTGTGAATGTCCGTGTCCATCTGCTTGTATGTGTGTGTATGTGTGTGTGTGTGTGTGTGTGTGTGTGTGTGTGTGTGTGTGTGTGTGTGTGTGTGTGTGTGTGTGTGTGTGTGTGTGTGTGTGTGTGTGTGTGTGTTAGTGGGTGAGCTCAGGCCGACCACCTGAGCCCCGTTCACCTTGTTTAACTCGTTAAGACCAATTAGCTTGGATAGCAGACTGCCCCAACAATTAACACACACACAGACGCACAACACAGACACACAAACAGACGCACACACACCAACACACTCACACACACACACACCCACACACACAGACACACAAGCAATATAGACAGACACAGACGCAAGCATAAAATGGCCACGGCACAAAGCCAGCGGATTCCTTCCATACCATCCATTCCGTGGAGTAAAGAAAGAGAGAGAGAGAGAGAGAGAGAGAGAGAGAGAGAGAGAGAGAGAGAGAGAGAGAGAGAGAGAGAGAGAGAGGCAGACAGAGAGAGAGAAGGAAGGAGAGGGAGAAAGAGACACACACAGAAAGAAAGAGGGGGTGGGGGAGAGAGAGGGAGAGACATAGAGGGAGAGAGCGAGAGAAAGAGAGAGAGAGTATACTCAAAGAAAAAGCCTGACTGAGAAAAGCAATAAAATCTAAATTTTATAACATAAACATACCTACCTCAATCGGGTGCAAATTATTCAACAGTATAATGCAGCCTATCGCGCTGTATGGAAGTGAGGTCTGGGGTCCACTCAGTGTACATGACTACACTACATGGGATAAGCATCCAATAGAGGCCCTACATGCTTAATTCTGCCGATCCATATTTAAAGTCCAAACAAAAACACCAAACAATGCATGTAGGGCAGAATTAGGTCGTTACCTATTGGCCATACCTATCCAAAAACGAGCACTCAAATTCTGGATGCACTTAAAATACAGTCCCAAGAAAACAATTTCTTTGTCTGTCTGCTGAAGCTATCTAACACACATCAAGCTCAGTCCAGGGCCCCGTTTCCCGATATCGATGGATCTTCACTCGTAAGATGGTTCGAAAGATGGATTTTTCGGACCATCGATAATTTCTTTGGAGCGTTTTCCGAAACTCCTCTTAACGTGAACACGCATTCGCTGCACTTACGACGATAGTAGGATTGTACCTGTCCACTGACATGGTGCTGAAACGGGCTATGACGCAGGGGGAGACGCAGGAATGTCGGAGGAAAATGGGGTTAAAAAGGGTTAAAATATCTCCCCATCAAGGCCAACCGCAGAGTAGCCTACGAAAAGAATAGATTGCAATAATATGAATGCTAAAGATATTAAAACACAATTGATTAAGCCTAGGCCGACATATATATCAGTCCTAATCCTGAGCGCACGATCGGGAGGTGGAAGTTGCGCTTTAGATGCCTTCACAAGTCCAGCGGAGGGCTCCAGTTTTCGCCGGCCAAGTCATGCGCTGTGATATGTGTGACAGCTATGTTGCACAAAATTGCAGCTAAGGCTGGGGTAGCTTTGGTTGAACCGGAGGACATTGAAGACGATGACGACGAGGAAGATCGGTGTGAGGACGGCCTCCCTCATAACTCCCTCCACCCTCCCACATGTCACTAAACATTCCCGTCAACCTGACCAATCCCCACCATATTCCCAGCCTTTTGCCTGCTCCTTTGCATTTTTTTTTAATATTTTTATAATTAATATTTTTATTTTTATAATTTTTTTATTTAAATTTTTTTTTACATTATTTTATGCTACGTTTTATGAGTAGCCTATGTCAGTCTGCACAAATCCCCCCCACTTTCTCTCACACATTTTAAGTGTCCTGCCTGCTCAAACATTTCCTGGACTGTCTCTCTCAAACTAAGAACATAATGGCCCACATTAGGCTCAGACGCACGTGATACACCATTACCAATGTGTTATAATAAAATGCATTCAATACTAGGAATGTCCGCTGGCTACGCCACTGAGGCTATAGTAGGCTAACGAGGCTCTTAGCGTCCTACGAGTACCCTGGAGCACTCGTTAGCTACTCGTGACTTGTGAGCGTTTTTAAGAGGTTCGTTACCAAAGATGCTTTCGGGAAACGGTGTGAAAACTGTACAATGCTCTTACGACCCACTCTGCGATCCACTTAGGCTAAAGATGCTTACGGGAAACGGGGCCCAGCACCGCCTCCCAGACACCAATTAGAGTCAACAAAATAATTAATCAAGCAAAAGAAGACTATTTGGAACATTGGACAAACCAAACCTCAAACCAAGGTAGAATGAATTCCTATCTGATCCTAAACAGAAATCACGAATTGGCAGACTATCTCCTCTCTGTCATAGATGTGAAGCAGAGACAAATCCTGACCAAGTACAGGCTCAGTGACCACAATCTTGCAGTGGAAACAGGTAGGCACAGGAAGACCTGGCTGCCTTTTCTGCCTGTCAATGTCAGGCAGAAAAGGTTGAGACAGAGGAGCACTTCCTTTTACATTTTAAAAAATATGACATTTTAAGACAGATATACTTCACCAAATTACAAATTCATATTCCGGATTTTGCAGACATGGAACATAAGGACAAACTTGCAATTCTTCTTGTTGAAGGTCCTTCTGCTGCCCTGGCAGCACAATATGTCCTGAAATTTCATAACCTGAGAGATTCCGTCTAACTTTTTATTTATTTTATTATTGTTGTTGTTAATTTTGTTATTATTATTGTTATTGTGGTTATTATTATGATTATTATTATTATCTGTTATTTGTACAATTATTCTTGTGTAACTTGAATATGCTTTGGCTGTATTCAAATACTATAATGCAAAAAAAGCACTTTGAATTTTTTTTGAGAGAGAGAGAGAGAGTCGGAGAGAAAGAGAGGAAGAGAGAGAGAGAGAGAGAGAGAGAGAGAGAGAGAGAGAGAGAGAGGGGGAGAGAGGGGACAAATATAGAGGGAGGAGGGTGAACAATGGCGTGAAAGAATGGAGCTAGAGAAAAGTGACAATTATCGAAGAAAAACCTTCATCCTTACAGGCATTCCTTCTGAAGGTGGTGTTCTTAATCAAGGTGTTGTTCTTAATCAAGGTGATGTTCCTACTCAAGGTGGTGTTCGTAATCAAGGTAGTGTTCTTAATCCAGGTGGTGTTCCTACTCAATTGGTGTTCCTATTCAAGGTAGTGTTCTTAATCAAGTTGGTATTCTTAATCAAGCTGATTTTCTTAATCAAGGTGGTATTCTTAATCAAGGTTTCTGCCCTTCCCTGTAACTTTAAGGCTTCACTAATAAAGTGGACTTTAATAAAGTGGACTTTAATTAAGTGAACTTAAATAATGTGGACTTTAATAAAATGTACTTTAATAAACTGGACTTTACTAGAGTGGACTTTAATAAAGTGGACTTAAATTAAAAGGACTTAAATAAAGTGGACTTTAATAAAGTGGACTTTAGTAAAATGGACTTTGATAAAATGGACTTTAATAAAGTGGACTTTAATAAAATGGACTTTAGTGGAAGGCGTGAGGAGCAGCCACGAGACGGCCAGGGAGCTGTGGTCAAGCTGAGAGACCGTTAGCTGCTCTGTTAGCAGCGGGGCGCTACATGCTACAGCTGCTCAGCCGTCTGACACCACAGATCAGCTCTTCACAACCACTCTGAACTAGGCCAGCACCGTCTGAGCCAGCAGGGAGGTGTGTGTGTGTGTGTGTGTGTGTGTGTGTGTGTGTGTGTGTGTGTGTGTGTGTGTGTGTGTGTGTGTGCGCGCGCGTGTGTGTGTGTATGTGAGTGTTTGTGTGCATGTGTCTGTGTGCAGGGGTTCTCCACACACTGGGAGGATGCTGGCTCAGGGAAATTCATTCAGGTGGTCATTAGTCATTAACAGAAAAAACACCTTGGAAAAATGAATACACCAGCTGGTGTTCCCTACATCATCCGGCCGAGAGAGGGAGAGAGACATAGAGGGAGAGAGAGAGGGAGAGTGATGGAGGAGAGAGATAGAGGGTGCGAGAGAGAGGGGAGAAGGAGAGATATAGAGGAGAGATAGGGAGAGAGATAGAGGGGAGAGAGAGAGAGATAGAGGAGAGGGAGATAGAGGTAGAGAGAGAGAGAGAGAGAGATAAAAAGAAATAGAGGAGAGTAATGAAGAGAGAAATAGAGAGACAGTGGAGCGAGAGGGAGGGAGAGAGATAGACAGAGTGATAAAGGAGACAGAGATGGGGGAGAGATATATAGTTCAGGTTCAGATTTTAGGTTTCAATATTGTTAGAATAACTTCAGCAAGAGAAACTTCAGTCAGTTTCGTTCTCAGTGGGTGCTGGTCTCCGCCAGGGCTGCGCCTTGTCACCAATCCTGTTTGTGATATACATGGACAGGATATCGAGGCGTAGTCGTGGTGGGGAGGGGTTGCAGTTCGGTGGTCTGAGGATCTCGTCACTGCTTTTTGCAGATGATGTTGTCCTCATTGGATCATCGGCCTGTGACCTTCAGCACTCACTGGATCGGCTGGCGGCCGAGTGTGAAGCGGCTGGGATGAGGATCAGCACCGCTAAATCTGAGGCCATGACTCTTAGCAGGAAACTGATGGATTGCTTACTCCGGGTAGGAAATCAGTCCTTAGCCCAAGTGAAGGAGTTTAAGTACCTCAGGGTCTTGTTCGCGAGTGAGGGTACTATGGAGCGTGAGATTGGCCGGAGAATCGGAGCATCGGGGGCGGTATTGCGTTCGCTTTACCGCACCGTTGTAACGAAAAGAGAGCTGAGCCGCAAGGCAAAGCTCTCGATCTACCGGTCGATCTTCGTTCCTATCCTCACCTATGGTCATGAGGGCTGGGTGATGACCGAAAGGACGAGATCGCGGGTACAAGCGGCCGAGATGAGTTTTCTCAGAAGGGTGGCTGGCGTCTCCCTTAGGGATAGGGTGAGAAGCTCAGCCATCCGTGAGGAACTCGGATTAGAGCCGCTGCTCCTTTACTTAGAAAGGAGTCAGCTGAGGTGGTTCGGGCATCTGGTAAGGATGCCCACTGGGCGCCTTCCTTGGGAGGTGTTTCAGGCACGTCCAGTGGGGAGGAGACCTCGGGGAAGACCCAGGACTAGGTGGAGAGATTATATCTCAACACTGGCCTGGGAACGCCTCGGGATCCCCCCGTCAGGGTTGGTCAATGTGGCCCGGGAAAGGGAAGTCTGGGGCCCCCTGCTTGAGCTGCTCCCCCCGCGACCCGACCCCGGATAAGCGGACGAAAATTAGATGATGATGAGATGAACTTCAGCCAAACATTTTGTTCATATCAATGTTGAAATAAAGAATCTCTTGACATTGAGGGGATGGGGAGGTTCTGGTCAAGCGACGAGAGTCATCTACATATCCTGGTCATCATTGATTTCTGCATTTCAATGATGTTGGATGTGCTTCAAGCTGGTTTAAGTCCGAACATCTATCCAGTTTTCTCATCTTTTCAAACAGGGCATTAAAATGGACGGAACTCAATACATATTGGTCATGGAAGGCCCTCCCCTCAACAAAAAATTTGCTCTCCACATTGTTTCTCTGTTATTAAGCGCAACATTATACACCAGTATTAAACCCTGAAGTCCCTTATTGGATAATAATATACAACAGGAAGGGGTTGTTTCCATGGCAAGATGAGGTGACTTACCAGCGCCAAAGACAAATTACATCATTGTCCGGAGTATTGGGAGGGGTTATTCTGCTGGACACACCCTGACCAACTAGGAGACTTTATCTATAGACTGACATCAACTTAGTAGGCTGGAATTTAAACATTATTCTGCAGAGCATTGAGCCTAAAGCTTTGAGCTGTCAATAAGGGGTTGCTATTGTGTCAGTAGCCGCGTTTACATGGCAGATCTATGCCGCATAGATTTCTATGTGGCATAGATCTGTTCCTAAAATGTGTTCCGAATGTACTTTATACATGGCAGTAACAAAAGTGTCCGTTATTTCTCTCGCGCACACCTGACACGTCTCTGGAGCGGCGGCGACATAATGGATGTCTTATCACTATCGGGGATTTTAAATTTGATTTTAATGAAAGCACAGCAGGAGAGAGCTTTTCTCTGCCTGCTCCTTCAATTAAGAAGGAGGAGGACAGCGCAGCAACGTCAATTTCTCGTCAGATCTTTATATTTACCCTATGCTCCGCCGCAAACAAGAGGAATTTGAATGCGAGTCCGCAGCCAAGACTGGTGGGAGAGAGTGGTCTTACGGGAATTTAGTGACCAGGAATCCTCGAAGGTCCAATTGCGCACTACCACCTCTCTAAGTTAAGAAGTATTTTAACGTTCAGCCTGCAAAAGTACTAGTAGTAGCCTACTCATTTACAGTTATCTCGGACGCGCGCGGACACCTCATTAATAAACACCCATGTCCCGTCGCTTAGCAACCGGACACGCTTACCGGACTACTTTTACGGAGTGATAACAAAGACGTGAATCAGGCAATAAATCCACTTTCCTTGACAGCGGTGAAGTTCGGTGTGCTTTAAAGTACCGACGGAGCTCAGTGAACTACTGACGCTGCTCTAAATTAAACGCCAATCTATGTATTCCGAATGAGGCGTATACATGACCATTTTCTATGCCGCATAGAAATCTATGCGGCATAGATGTGTCCATGTAAACGCGGCTAGTGTTGCGTTGATAGTATGTCAGTTTGGGGTTGATATTGTGTCAGTTTGGGGTTGATAGTGTGTCAGTGTGGGGTTAATATCAATACCACAATATCAAACAGAATGGTCAGAGTAAAAAACATTTAAAAGAACAACAAGAAAATTATTTCATAACTATTTTCATGGGCTGTAAGCCTAACAAAATTGTTTGAGGCAAATTTGGATGTTAATGGATGTTTCAGAATGTTGGTCATAGGTAAAAAAAAAGCCATTGAATTTCAAGCACTGAATATTTATGCATTGAAATAACGTATCTGGATTTTATGCCTCTGAATTTAACTCTTTAAATTTTCACCAAATCATTTTCAGCTTTTTTTTCAATGTTACAAAATCAAATATTCCCAATTAAAAAATGTAACATGGCAAAAGCACCTGCAAAAAATACAATGTATGAAATTCAGTGTTAACACCCGGGGTCCCAAGGAAGAGCCATCGATCCTAAATGCTAGATCGCGGTCAAGCAAGGAGTGCGGGAAAAAGAGTGTCACTCGCTGGTTCTTTCTTTTTTGATACAAACGTTAATTCTAAACAGCATTTTACACAGTAGCCTATAATAGGAAATGCTCAAAGGTTAACATCATTAAACACTGACTGTAACTTTTTAATCGGGAAAAGAAGCAACGGTGGTGGACCTTACTAAAAGCCCTATCCATTGCATCAGTCTGTAAAATGCTAATCAAATAAAATAAGATGTATTAAGCACTTATGTTTTATTTGTAATAATGTACACCGCTTTTGTTTTTCTTACTACAGTATGAAATGAACAATAGAACTAATGCCTGTATGTGAAGTGTGTGTGATTGCAGTGAATTGGTTTGATTTACAAGCAGCGAAAGGGTAATTGCAGTGGGTTAAGGAGCCAAATTTATTAGGGCACCAATTTGGGGCAATCCGAGGTCCCTTTGCCTATGTTTGGTGTGATGCTGGGGCGATCTGAAGCCTGCTGCGCACTGTAGAACGAGAGTGCAGAGCCGACAGAATGGCGCATCTGAAGCAGCAGCAGCGTGTAGTTCCAGTGGAAGCACGGCATGCCTCGGGAAGAAGCGCCCGACAGCAACCTGCTTTTAATTTGTCATCCACATATCTGTATCATGCCACTCAGTGCGGAATAGTGTTGGCTCTGAGCGCTCGTTGTGCTCTAGTTATGCCACCACAAAGGCATATCAACCGTTAGCCACTAAACGTGCGTCCGGTGTCACAAAAAGAATACCCCCAATCCGAGTGATCGATGACGATACAAACGTTAAGATTTAAGCTTGTGCATGTTTCCGCACTTGAATGACTTAATGTCTGTCTGCGCTTCAAACTCGTGCAGGTTGCAGAAAATGTGCAACGGCGCACTCTGGGGTCACACTTTTCGGTGGGTCGCAGAATTCTGTGTAACACCCGCTCGCTTTCCTTGCTTGACCACGATCTAGCATCTAAGATTGATTACTCTTCGTTGGGTGCCCCGATGTTAACGCTGAATTTCATAAATTCAATTTTGCAATTTTGAGTTAAATTCAGAGGCAAAAACAATGATTACGTATATACGTTATTACTAGTGCTGTCAAGCAATTTAAATATTTAATTGCAATTAATCGCATTAATGTCATAGTTAACTCACGTTATAGTTAACGTGCATGATTGTACGTTAACTAGTCAGAGTCAGCGTTGAAGGAGATGGGGAAGGACCATTTCAGTTGTATGTTTTCAAAATCTTTTCGCAAATCCTATACCCAACCTTTTATGCAATACTGTGCCTCGGCTTTCAGGTGAGCTGCAAAGCAAGGCCGAATGTCATGTTCAGCATGCTATAATCAGGATTTGAACTCTCAACCTAAGGATCACCTCACAAGGCATTATCCCATTGAGCAATGCCTGAAAAATCATTCAAATTCTGGGGAAATTAAACCTCTGTAGTCAAGAACACTCACGGAAGAAATATAAATATGGTAACGAAGAAGTGCCATACTGTTTCTTGGCAGTCAGATTCTTGGAAATGTTGATTGCCTGATGAATTTCAGGTGCTGTTCAATGTTGTGTTTCTTAAATGAGTGGCAATGACAGAAGGTCATTTTCAGCCTGTTCATAATACTCAAATCTGGATTCAAACTCTCAACCTAATGATTACCAGTACACGGCATTATCCCATTAGGCCACTGACAATCCTGAAGAGCATGAAGCCTCATTCACATGGTGAGAATGTCGATTGATAAGCACACAACATCAAGAAAACTCCAAGCACACATTTCACAAGAGAATTAAGGGCTTTCTTAAAAGAGAACAGATCTGAAAATAAGCCTAATTCATGACCTTTTAAAATAGCGCCACCTTTTGGTGCAGTACCACAAATCTCAAAAATGTGAAGACTTTTCAACTCACGGTATAGGCTGCAGTGTGACTTTTACAGAATTTGAGGGGGAAAAAAAACGTTACAGAAACAATATGGGCCATCGGTTAGTTAATACAGACATTGACACACCGACGGCAGAGTCAACCATGGAAGACGACAGCCAGCTCGTCTGGAGCAGTTAGGGTTAAGTGTCTTGCTCAGGGACACTACAACACTGAGCTAGGAGGAGCTGGGGATCGAACTAGCCAACCTTTCGATTCCAAGACAACTGCTCTGCCTCCGGAGCTAAGACAACCCCGAACAGAGACACACTGTACCGCAACGAACAGGACCACACTGCTCGGTGGAAACAAGGCATATGACCTAGATTTAGAGGGGATAACCCCTCCCTCCGGGCTGCTTCACAGCCAGAGCTCCTGCTTATTGGTTCGTAGCGTAGCCAGGGCTCCAGACTACTCGTGAATAGATTTTGGGGCGATTCAGACCCTTTAGTCTGTTGTCACACCTAGACTAGCTATTGCTATACCAAGCTCAATCGTCGATTGCACGTTGGTCTGGGGAAGCTGCTGTGATTTTCTTCAGCACAAGAGGTGTGATCAATGGGCCTAGTTAAAATAATAATCTGTACGCAATTGGCTGCTTGCCGTCGCTTCCCTGTCGTCATTGTGTTAAACCACCCAATAGCACGCCAGGGGGTAAAGCCAGCTTGGTGATTGGCTCCCGCAAAAACATTTCGAAACTAGAAAGAAATGTATTGCTCTTCTCCAGACCGTTCTGCAGGACTAACTCAAATCGCAGGCAGAATGGGCGGGGCTACCCAGTCTAAGTCACACCCACTCAGAGGAGGAATTTTCTCCTCTCTCCCACATCAGAACAGTTGCGGGTACAAGTATCAAGAGGAAATCCAGAGAACCATCAAGAAGATGCTACACAATAGCCGTAAGGCAAAAAACAAACCATGAAGAACTGTCTACTATTGACTGTTTTTTCAATATCCAAAATAAATATTTTTCTAAACAAAAAGTGTGTATTATTGAACAAATGAAAGACAATTAGCGCAAGCATCTGTTATATAAAAAAAGGGAAACATTTTAAAATCATATAGGCCTACAGTAATATTTATTTCCAACGTTTAGTTGCAAACATTTACACGTAAACATAAATGTGTCCCTAATCATCCACCCACAGCATCTGGCTATGAAAACTGGCAACAGTATACCATCTTGATGTCTGAATCCAACTCCCTGCAATTCCGTACACAAGTGACGTACTTGAGCAGATGCACAAATGTACGATTGCTGCACAAATGAATCATGCTATCGTTATGTATTATGTTGGCCAACACTTACACTGATTGTTCTGTTCATCAACCAAAGATAAAACAATTATAATCTAGAATATAAAATCTCCCCGTCTACTACAAAAAAGGATGAGTTTATGCTTATTGTAACATAAACACACCATTTCAAAATGTATAACCTTGTACACTCTTTATGAACATCTACATCTTTGAAAACAAGTGCATGGGGAAGGGTCGTCAACGAGTTGTTATGACAGTGTTGTAAAATATCTACTACGAAGCTGTAGGGGGAGCTGTGTGGAGAAAGGTACGATCGCAAACCGAGAAAACTAAGGCATGGCCGATCCTGCATTGTGGGCCTATAAGGGCATTAATTCATTACAGTAGTTTGGGCAATCTAAATTCTTTGTTCTCAACAATGTTAAGGAGGATCTTCCTCCCTTTTCTCACTTGAGAAGCCTCCACTGATGTCCATTTTGTACGGGTGCCTGTGCGTGTGTTTGTTTGTGTGTGTGTGTGTGTGGGTGTGTCTGTGTGCGTTTATGCATGGGAATTGGTGTGCATGTGTGCGTGTGTGTATTTGTGTGTGTGGAAGGCCAAAAGTTCATAAGAGCCTGCCTAAACGTGTGCTTTTTTAATGGTACATGGAATCTGATGCGCTAAACAGCATCAAAATAACCTGAAACCTCACCTGCTTTTGAGCACAAAATACTGGTGACATTTCGTGCTGGATACGAAATTTCACATGGTTTTTGGTATCGATACAAAATACGACATAGTGGGCATGAATCTCATTAAAAAAAAGATGAAACAGAGAGATCAGATATGAAACATGGAGATAAGATATGAAACATGGAGGTAAGAAACTATTGCTCATGGTGTAGTGACTACATTATGGGTTTGTGTTCCCCTCTTACTGATCGAGTGGGAGGGAACTGGCTATGAGTCACGGGGTCTAGGGGGACTGTTTATGCGGTTGCACGGGTTGTTCTAGCCATGCACTGTGAGTGATTGTTCTGCTCTGTTTCTTGGATTAAAACGGTTATTATTACGTTGCCTACGTCCTCCTTTTCCTCGGGTACTACACTGGTGACCCCAACGTTCGTTTTTGTTATTTATTTGTTTACAAAAACCGCGCGAGCGAACATGTCCGCCCGAGGAAGACGTTCGGAGCGGCAGACATCACCGTCTCCTGTCAGGGTGACGCAGGATGTGCGCACCTCCACTCTAAAGCTGCCAGAGTTCTGAGACTCAACGCCTGCTGCATGGTTCGCTATAGTGGAGGAACATTTCGACAAAAGCAACGTTACCGACGGCGACGACCAGTACAACCATGTTGTGGCTATGTTGGACAGCTCCACCGCAGCGCGTGTGGTGGGGTTTCTGTCCACCCCCCCGACGACAAACCAATATGAGCGCCTCAAGGCCCTGCTCCTGGAGACATTTGAGCTGTCCACCGCAGAGAGGGTGCGCCGCTTATTTGACATGTCTGACTTGGGAGACGAGAGGCCCTCTTCACGTATGGAGAGGATGCTAAACCTCCTCAGTACAGAAGAACCCATGATCCTTTTCACGGAGCTCTTTATGCGCACACTACCAGCTCAGGTCAGGATGGCGCTGGCTAACACCACCATCGTTGGACCCCGCGCCCTGGCCAGGGAGGCGGACCAGTTCGTTTTGGCCATGCCCAACGGTCCCCCAACCTGCTTGCTCCCGCGGTTGCCCCGCCACCGGACCGTCTCAGGAGAGCGAAAGGCCGGCGCCAGACCCTCTGGCTAGCAGGGTATTGCTGCGGGCCATTGTTTCTACCACCCCACTTTTGGCGCCAAGGCCAAACGCTGCTGCTCGCCCTGCTCCTTTGGACCGACGGGAAACGGCAGGGCCAGCGCTAAGTAGTGGCCCTGAGCGCTGGTGTCACCAACAGGCTGCTCTTCATACAAGACACCGTCTCCGGCCGCAGATTCCTTTGTGACACAGGTGCCCAGTGGAGCATCATTCCGTCAGGGAGATCGGAGGTGGCGAAGGGGGAGCACGGTCCGCAGTTGGTGGGTGCGGACGGCGCGCCTATACAGTCCTATGGCACTAGAGCGGTAGACGTGTGCTTCGGAGGGCAACGCTTTACCTGGGATTTTGTCGTCGCAGCTGTCACATTTCCCCTCCTTGGCGCAGATTTTTTGTGCGCCCATAACCTGTTAGTGGACGTGGGGAACAGGTGCCTGGTCAACTCACAGACTTTCGCTTCCTTCGCCTGTACGCAGGGGGAGTGGCTCGCGGTCAGACACTTCCGTTTTTTACTGGAAGGCTGTGAGTTTACTGCCTACGTGGACCACAAGCAGCTCACACACGCCATGTCCAAGACAGCAGAGCCGTGGTCCGACCGCCAGCAGCGCCAACTCTCCTTCATCTCCAAGTTCACCACAGACATCCAGCACGTGGCTGGGAATTCCAACGTGGTCGCGGATTGTCTCTCCAGGTGGTCCGTGCGGTCCAGCTGAACTTGGACTACTCCCGCATGGCTGTGGATCAGGCCGCCGACCCCTCCGTCCAAGCTCTAAAGTCGTCGGACACGGGGCTGCGCCTGGAGGAGGTGCTCTTCAGTGATACAGGGGCCAAGCTCCTGTGCGACGTTTCCACGGGTCAGCCAAGGCCTGTAGTCCCCGCCAACTAGAGACGCCCCGTCTTCGAGGCGGTACACAGCTTGTCTCACCCAGGTAGGAAACCGTCCTCGCGGCTGGTTTCAGAGAAGTTCGGGTCACGGGCTCAAGAGAGATGTGAGGGCCTGGGTCAACACTTGCACTAGCTGTCAACGCGCCAAGGTGTATCGCCATATCAAGGCCCCTCTTGAACAGTTCTCGGTGCCCGAGCGGAGGTTGGACCATGTCAACGATGCGCTGGCCGGAGGCAGTCCCGCTCTCCTCAACGACAGCCCCCGACCTGGCCCGGGCGTTCATCGCGGTGGGGGTCTCCCGCTACGGCACTCCTGCTGACCTCTCCTCTGACCGTGGCCCGCAGTTTACTTCGGAGCTGTGGGTGGCGGTGGCGGAGAATCTGGGGGTCAAGCTCCACCACACTACCGCCTACCACCCGCAGGCTAACGGACTTGTTGAGCGCTTTCATCGCTCCATGAAGGCCGCCCTTCGAGCCAGCCTCACGGACAGCAACTGTCAGGAGGTGCGGGAGGAGGCGTGACATCGGGGGGCAGCGATGGCTGGCTCGACAAACTGCCGTGGCTCACGCTGGGGCTCAGGACAGCGCCCAAGGAGGACCCCCAGTCATCATCGGCCGAGCTGGTGTTCGGACAGCCGCTGCGGGTCCCTGGTGACTTCATCCCCAAGTCGACAGAGCCCTGGTCCACCTCCGCTCAGCGCGCCTCCCTGCTGGACGGCGCCAGGACCTCCGCCCCGGTCCCGACCACGCAGCATGCCGTCCCTGCTTTTGCGGTTGCCCCCGGTGCTGCAGTCAGCGGGTTACGTTTTCATCCCTCAAGACGGCCACAGGGCTCCGCTACGACCCCCCTATGACGGACCCTTCCGTGTCATCGAGGCAGGAGCGAAGAACTTCATGTTTGACATGGGGGGTAAGCCTGAGAGTGTGTCTGTTGATCGCCTCAAACCGGCTCACTTGGACCTTGAACTGCCCCCAGACTTGGCTCTGCCACGGCGCAGGGGCCGTCCCCCCGTCCTACCCCCCCTGCCACGCCTTGGCCGTCCCCCCCTCCAACACCTACAAGCCCCCACAGCTTGTGGCCCTCCGGTCATCGCTGCCCCCCGCCCCGCCCAACATGAGGATGTGATGGACGATGTCACGCCTCCTCCCGCACCTCCTGACTTTGCCTACAGTCGTAGGGGCTGGGCCATACGGCCTCCTCACCACGGGGATTTTGAATATTGAGGTGAACACCGGGGGGGCTTGTGTAGTGAATACATTATGGGTTTGTGTTCCCCTCTTACTGATCGAGTGGGAGGGAACTGGCTATGAGTCCCGGGGTCTAGGGGGACTGTTTATGCGGTTGCACGAGTTGTTCTAGCCATGCACTGTGAGTGATGGTTCTGCTCTGTTTCTTGGATTAAAACTGTT
>NC_044070.1:859283-874283 GCF_902167405.1 Gadus morhua
GAGAGGGGAAAGGAGGGGAGGAGAGGAGAGGAGGGAGAGGAGTGGAGAGGAGGGGGGAGATAGAGGCGAGAGGAGAGGAGAGAAAGAGGCGAGAGGAGTGAAGAGGAGAGGAGAGTGGAGGAGAGGAGAAGGAGGGCAGAAGAGAGGAGAGGAGAGGAATGGGGAGGGGAGAGGAGAAGGGAGGAGAGGAGGGCAGAGGAGAGGAAAGGGAAAGAGGGAAGAAGAGGGGAGAGGAGGGGTTGGAGAGGCAGAATATGATTAGGGGGGATAAAAGGGGATAAAGAATGTGATATAAAACTTTGATGGAAAGAAAATATTTTGATTTGGATGTCCCTCAAAATACACTTATTATTCACAATCATGTTTATATACTTGCCTTGCATTTGCTGGTTATTCGTTCAGTATTGCCATGCAGGGACGAGAGAAAATGACTAATTGGTCTGCCTTTAAATGTTGCATTTCAACCCTATATACTGCGCCCACTCAGAGCACTTTATCAGGCGTCATTCACCCATCCGCATGACCCCGGTGGTGGAGAACCCCCCGGCTCCGCTGGAGCAATTACAGGTTAAGTGACTGCTCAAGGACACTTTGACTGGGATTTCTTCCGCCAGGAATGGATGGATGAGACTCTGAAAGCTGACTGCCAAACCAACTGATGTAGTTCTGTCCCCACACAGGCCTAGTTCTAGAGATACTCCTAGAGAGACTCCTAGAGACACTCTGCTGGAGACACTCCTACAGACACGCTGCTGAAGACACTCCTAGAGACACTCCTAGATACATTGCTAGAGACACTCCTAGAGACAGTCCTGGAGACACTCCTAGAGACAATCCTACAGACACTCCTAGAGACATTCCTAGAGACACTCCTAGAGACATTCCGAGAGACACTCCTGGAGACACTCCTAGAGACACTCCTAGAGACATTCCTAGAGACATTCCTATTCACCCTTAAGCCCAGTTCAGACCAAAGATTCACCTTGCAACGGCTTGCAACGAGTCGGTTTTAGAACGTCGCAGGGGCGGTGTGAACGGGTCGTTGCAAGCCGTTGCAAGGAGTTGCAAGGCGTCGCAAGGCGTTGCAAGGAGTCGCCAGAGATTGAATATGTCAAATCGCAAGTTCCAGTTTTAGAACGCGGCGATTTAACTATTCCTCTTCAGCCAATCACAGCACAGAACAACTTGTACGTCACGGCCTTACTCCGTCCCGGTACCGTACTGTCCACTCCAGCATAAAAAGATCCGAAGATGGCAGACTTCTGGTCCGAGGAGAGGGAGGAGAACGGTTAATTCGGTTGCTGGAGGATCAACCTGTCCTATACGACGTTGGTCAATATCCCCGACTTCCAGCTCTCTACACAGATTGGCGTAGGCACCCTGTTTCTGCCGCTGAAGTACCCAACTGAGGCTCCATATTCTTGGCTTTATAACTCGCCGTCTTCTCCTTTTCATGATTAAAGCCACAGCAAAAACTGCGACCATTTCACTCTCACTAACATAATTAGGCCTGTTTATAATTAAGTTATCCATCTCCAAGTAGTAGTTGAGCCGATGGTGAACAAAGACAGATCAAACTGAAATTCAACTAACGGAAAATGCAATGTATCCAACAACGGGTAATCTAAACTAACTGTAAGCTCCAGCTATTTACTCCAATGCAGATTAGTTAGGGTTGTAACTAATTGCAACCCTAACTAATCGCAAACCTAACTAATCTAACCTAACCTACGCAAATGATGATGTTACAGTTCTCAGCTGTGCCAGAGCGTTCACAGTTGCTATGGAAACCACCTAGCGTCGCAGCCCGTTGCAGCCAGTGTGAACGGCCCAGTTTTAGAACGTTGCAGCCCGTCTCGTCGCAAGGAGTCGCAAGGAGTTGCAAGTTACAAGCCGTTGCAAGGTGAATCTTTGGTCTGAACTTGGCTTTAGAGACACTCCTGGATACACTCCTAGAGACACTCCTAAAGACACTCCTAGAGACATTCCGAGAGACACTCTTAGAGACACTCCTGGAGACACTCCTAGTGACACTCTGCCCTATCCTGCATCCCTGGTGCTATTTTGACGTTTCAGAAACCACTTGCGCCACAAACCAGGAAATACCTGGTTTAAAGTCAGTGGCGCGTTGTTCAGATGCTATTTTAGGGGCGCATGCATAATGTTGCTTGTGCATCTCACGCATACACTTTGCTTCTCTCCTCTACCTAGCCACAAATTCTTGGGAAATTATTTGGGAAAGAACAGCTGATACAGCGGTAATAAGTTGTACTTTTAAATCAATGCATCTGCAAACACCGTACAGCAAACACATATTTTCTTGAAACATCGTGTACATGCCCATAACTTTTAGGATTGATGAGTATTTGATCGTGAGAAAACATTGTTTTACCGCGAGTGAGTGTTAAAAAGAATGAATCAATG
This sequence comes from Gadus morhua, assembly GCF_902167405.1. Lineage (NCBI taxonomy): Eukaryota > Metazoa > Chordata > Actinopteri > Gadiformes > Gadidae > Gadus > Gadus morhua. The sequence continues at coordinate 861,708 of NC_044070.1, forward strand.
CGGGCGCGCGTGTGTCCGTCCATCACACGCAAACTAAACACGCAACGCATAATACAGTCCATGGCAATGTATATTAACGGGGGGACACATGCATATTAGGAACACAAGTCGATAACGATAATGCATACAATAATGATAAGAAACAATGTTTATAATGTATTGAGTTTTTCATTAAATATCATTAAATAGAACCACATTAAATAGGACTCAGTATTTGAAGATGTGGAAGAAAACCTTATTCCATGTGTGAATTAGGCCATATTATTTGGCCATAAACTGAGCCATTTGAAGTTTGAAATTCATGTGCATCTGTCTCGGAGACTGTAGATGCGCTGTCAAAATATCAACTTGTCAGATTCAAATGCGAAAAAGGGGATGGGAGCTGGCACTCTTATTGGTTTATTGCACGTTACGCCCAAACCACACCTACGGGTAATTAAGCTACTTCAGACCAACCATTTTCAGTTTTGCGCCGGGTGCAAGACTCATTTTTCGCCCCGGTAAACTAGCGGCATCGCCATAGAACCGCCCACAAAGCTACTTGCGCTTGGCGCTTCTCACTTGCGTTTCAGACAGTTCAAATAGGGCCCTTAGAGACACTCCTGGAGACACTCCTAGTGATACTGAGACATGTATTGGAGACACTTGTAGTCAGACTGAGACAGAGGGCCCTATTTAAACGGTCTGAAACGCAAATGAGAAGTGCAAATCGGAAGTAGCTTTGTGGTCGGATCTTTGGCGCGGTTGCTATTATACCGGCGGATGAATGACTCTTACATCTGACGCAAATCGAAAATGGGTTGGTCTGAAACCCAGGTGGTCAGGTCAGAGTGCGGGGTCAGAGGGCGAGGTCAGAGGGTTGGGTCAGAAGGCAGGGTTAGAGGGCGGGGTCAGAGGATGGGGTCAGAGGGCAGGGTTAGGGGGCAGGGTCAGAGGGTGGGGTCAGAGGGCGAGGTCAGAGGGTGGGGTCAGAGGGCAAGGTCAGAGGGGGGGTCAGAGTGCGAGGTCAAAGAGCAGGGTCAGATGGTGGGGTCAGAGGGCGGGATGAGCAGTACCTGGTAGTTCTTGCCAAAGAGCTGCATGCCGACCACAGCGAAGATGAAGACGATGATGGCGAGAACGAGCGTGAGGTTCCCCAGTGCACCCATGGAGTTACCGATGATCTTGATGAGCGTGTTGAGGGTGGGCCAGGAGCGAGCCAGCTTGAACACACGCAGCTGAGAGAGAGGGAGAGAGAAAGAGAGAGAGAGGGAGGGAGAGAGAGAGGGAGAGAGAGAGATATCAAGGATCTTTCAGTCTGTCTGTCAGACAGTCTATCTGTGTATGTGTGTTTGTCTGTGTAGGTATTTTTCCTCCCACCAGTCTGAAGGAGCGGAGGACGGAGAGTCCCTCCACATCGGACAGGCCCAGCTCCATGAGGCTGAGACACACGATGATGCTGTCGAAGATGTTCCAGCCCGTCTGGAAGTAGTAGTAGGGGTCCAGAGCGATGATCTTCAGGAGCATCTCCGCCGTGAAGATACCAGAGAACACCTGGACCACACACACGCACAAGCACACACATACAATCAAACACACGCACGCACACACACACTCACGCACACGCACACACACACACACACACACATACACACACACACACACACACACACACACACACACACAAATAAACACACACACACACACACACACACACACACACACAGACACATGTACGCACGCACTTAAGACCATGCACCACACACACGCACACACACACACACACACAGGCAAAACATTAACAACATAAAAGACCATAGAAAACACTGTGATATTATAGATAAAGATTAAAGATACATTTTCCTATTCCTTTATCATATTCTGTGTCAAAGTTTTCTATGATAGGAAACTGGTGCTGCTTCTCACTATATCTACGGCCACATGTCGAGAGTAGTCTCTAAAGCCACAGCAGTGGGACACCACCAGTTTTTCAGTAGAGATTCAAAGCAAATACATTCAATTCCTACCAAAAGATTTAATTTCATGAGCATTGTTGAATAATTTCCTGCACAGTCTTGGCCATGCTTTGTCCTGGCCAAGACTCTGTCCTGTCCTAGCCAATACAGCAGCACATGAAACACCAAATTACCACAACTAGACACAGCAGCTACCGCCAGAGGAACAGCCACATGGGTCAGTGAGGAGGTGTGTGTGCGTTTAAAAGAACAAACAAGGAACTTTGTAGTTTGGTACTGTTTATTCATACTGTTCATAAATGGCGCCCAGTAATAGCAGTGTTGAACTTTTCAATCCTGGATGTTTCGCTGATTAGACTGTTTTCTGAGGCTCCTGCCACCTCTCTGTCTGACTCATATTCTGACACTATTCTGACTCTCTATCCTAAGACTCATAAATCTCTCTAATTGTCTCTTTCCCCTTTTCACACTACCCTCTTTTCTGTTGATGTGTGTGTGTGTGTGTTTGTGTGTGTGTAGACATGCATCTCCCCGCTAGTTATTCCAGGGCCAGGATAACCTCATATCCTGGCCCTGAGTATCAGCTGACACACACACACACACACACAGTCACACACACACACACACACACACACACACACACACACACACACACACACACACACACACACACACACACACACACACACACACGCACTCAAACACACACACACACACACACACACACACACACACACACACACACACACACACACACACACACACACACACATGCATATCTGTTTATTTCCAGTGCCTCTAATTGTGAACTGAATAAGGGGACATCCTTACAAATCCCCCTAACTGTACGTCCACACCAGAAGCGAATTGAGCGACCAAATCGCCGAAGTCATTCACTTTCTATGGGCAAGAGCGACCAAAGCGACAAAAGCGACCAACGCTACCAGCGGCCAAAGTTGAGCGACCAGAGCGTCAAAAAAAAGTTGAAAACTTTTTAACTTTATGCAAATGACTATGACCCGCTTCAGCGGCCAAACACTGACAGCCAATCGGAATGTAGACGCTCTTCGCTTGCGTGGATCCCAGGGAACACCGGCAGGCACTTTGGTTCCTACCTACCTTTATTCACTCACTGAACAAAATGTCGGCTGAACTATTAATCGCGGCTGTAACTGGGCACCCGGTGTTGTACGACCCAACCCTTTTTCAGTTCAGAGATTGAAACGCCATAGTGGTTTGGATACCAAGTGATGATAAGCGGGAGTATGTATACATCTAGAAAGTTCGTATTTAAGCGGGAATCATTTTAATTTGCTCTCCATGCCACCAATCTAACCAACCAATCCCGTGTAGCATGCTTTAAACAAAACCAAAAAAGTTTTTGAAATCGTCACATAAACAAACTAATCGACAAGACGAGGGATAAATCACAAGGGATATATCTCTTGTCTTTTATCCCTCTATTCACGGAGCCTGAGGTGAATAATTGTTAATTAAATAGTCTCGATAGATATATAGCCTAGTCAAGTCTTTATTAATACCAAACGACACAAATCGTCGGGAATCCATTTAGGTGGTTCGGCCCACACAGGACAGTAGCCTACAAGACCACACAGAACAAGTCTGACTGGACATACACACAATACATCACATTAAAACTAGACACGCGTTGATAGATAGATAGACTGATAGGCCTAGATAGATAGATATGTTCCATTATTTGCCTTGCGGAGCCAACCAGTCCTGTGCACGTATGCAAATTAGCCATGTGCGCCAATGTCTATTTGTTTTGAGTGTGACGAATGAGTGCAGATCATGATTTGCAGATGCAGATCAGTGAAACATATTTTAACTAGCCTACTACAGCACGCAGGGTTTTTTGTTCTCGGTTGTAATTAGCCTACATTTTAGGAGTTTTTTTATATTGGGGGGAATCACTGTCCTACTTCTTGTCGAAGCACTTTATCCAACAAGCAAAACCGTCTCGGCAATATGGCCAAAGTGTATGGGAGAGTTCACTCTTTGGTATGGCTGTCTGTACTAAAAGCATACGGCTCCTTTAAATGCGTCTGCATAATTGAATTGTACGTCATGAGCGACTTGAGCGACCAAAGCGAACAGAAATATTCGCAGCGAAACTTTGTAATCGACCAAAGCGTCTTTGACGCTTTGGTCGCTCGTGGTGTGGACGTACAGTAAGAAGCCCTCTCTTAGCCGTGGTCCACTCATTACTGCAGGAAGAGTCACATCATACTAGGACACATTACATGGCTCAAACACTGCCTGACACAACCCCGCCTGGAAAGGACTATGGTCTGGCAATTACACTACTACTGCTACTCCCATTACTACCACTTCCACTACTACCAACTGCTACTATCACAACAAGACCACTGCTACCACTGCCACTAACACTACATCTAAAACGGAAAGGCTTAAAGTAACCCAACACCTTCACTCTCTGTCCCTGAAAACCTCAATCAAAGCCAGAAATCTAGGGGTTATCATGGATTCAGATTTACATTTTGACAGTCACATCAAATCAGTTACAAAATCGGCATATTATCACCTTAAAAATGTAGCAAGACTTAGAGGGCTCATGTCAACCGAAGACTTACAAAAACTTGTACATGCCTTTATCACTAGTAAGCTTTATTACTGCAATGGTCTCCTCACAGGTGTCCCAAAACAAACTCTGAGGAAGCTTCAGCTTGTTCAGAATGCTGCTGATAGAGTTCTAACAAAGACCAAAAAATTTGATCATATTACACCAATTCTGAAATCGTTACATTGGCTTCCTGTAGGTCAGAGATTTGATTTTAAAATCATGTTGCTAACCTATAAATCCCTACATGGTTTAAAAATATTTAACTGATATGCTTCCACTACATCAGCCTTCTAGACCACTAAGATCCTCTGAGACCAATCTGTTAATTATCCCCAGAGTAAACACAAAACATGGGAAAGCAGGATTTAGTTACTATGCAACAAATAGCTGGAATAAACTCCCAGAGGATTTAAGACTTGCCCCAACTCTGAGCACCTTTAAAACAAGACTGAAGACTTTTATGTTTGCTATAGCTTTCTGCTAAAATCTTAAATACATTGCACTTTCTAAAAAGCTTTTTTAACTTTGCCTTTATTTTCTATTTTAATACTAAAATGCCTTTTTCTATTTTACCCATTTCTTTGCATATGTTTTTCTTTTACTTATCTATTATTTTATTTTATTGTATGACAATGTTTATATGTGAAGCACTTTGAGTCTGCCTTGTGTATGAAAAGTGCTATATAAATAAAGTTGCCTTGCCTTGCCTTGCCTACCATTACCACCGCTACCACTACTATCACTACCACGACTCACACTACCACTACTACTACCGCTACTACCAATACACAACTCTACCAATACTACCACTACCACTACTACCGCTATCTCTACACTACTACTACCATTACCACTACTCCCACAACACTAAAACCACTACCACTACTATAAAACTACTACCAGCATCATTACTCTAAAACTACTACCACTGCTACCAAGACCACTACTACCACTACTACCACTACCACTACTCTTAAACTACTACCACCTTTTCAAAACTACAATTGAATAGGTTGCAATTGTATGGTCATACAGTATAAAGACTGCTGCCATGTAATACAATACTGTGAACATATATATTGCATTGACACAATCGTATCAGAATTAGATAGAGGGGAGAAAAATGTATTTTGGCGTGACATTTTTTGCGTGTGTGTGTGACCGTGAGATTAACGTGTAATTCCGGCGAAAATTGAACCCAGGGTCTTTGTTTTGGCATGAAAACCCATCAAATAAGCCCTCCAGATACCTTTTTCATTGAAAAATGAGTATTAGGGTTTGCCCGGCGCAATGTTTGGCGTCCATGTTATTGGCTTGGGGCATTGAGTTTCGCTTCCAAATCGACATTTTTGAACCACTAATATTGTTAAAATTAGCACCAAACCTATACAGTAGCATGACTAGGCTCTCTACACATAAAACGAAGCACAAACAACTTAGTTTGCAAACCCGAAGTTTACTTAAAAAGACAGTTTTACAAGCATTACCGTGTTTACAGGAAGTCCACACAAGTTGATTGCCGAATGCGCCAGAGTTTAGTTCAAGGAGGAAAGTTTTGGAATTCATAATTAATATAATTAATATTTATAAATAATATATAGCAAGTGTTGACATGCAAAATCGAAGGACTTGCATATGTAGGTTACAGTTACAAAATATTTGTTCGATACAATCAAGAATGGCACGCTGTTGACAGAAGAGGCACTGCACACGTGTTTGATGCATAGAGTGACCGAATGCGTTCAGTTCAAGGAGGAAAGTTTTGGAATTTATAATTAATATAATTTATATTTATAAGAAATATATAGGAAGTATATTAAAGGACTTGCATTTGTAGGTTACAGTTACAAAATATTTGTGACTGTAACCGGGTAAAACACAAACACGAACCATCTCTCTCTCTTGACTTCAAGCTGTAGATGGGTCGTCTTCTCCGGTGCTTGAGCTGTCCTTCTCTCTATGCGTTAATCACGTGTGCAGTGCGTCTTCTGTCAACAATGTGCCATGCTTGATTGTAGCGAACAAATATTTTGTAACTGTAACCCACATATGCAAGTCCTTTAATTTACGTGTCGACACTTGCTATAGACTATTTATAAATATCAATTATATTAATTATAAATTCCAAAACTTTCCTGCTTCAACTGAACCCCGGCGCATTCGGCAATCGACTTGTGTGGACTTCCTGTAAACACGGACGTACCGGTAATGCGTGTAAAACTGTCTTTTTAAATAAACTCTGGGTTTGCAAACTAAGTTGTTTGAGCTTCGTTTTACTAGGGACCCTAGTCATGCTACTGCAGAGGTTTGGTGCTATTTTGAACAAGATTAGTGGTTCAAAACTGCCGATTTGGAAGCGAAACTCAATGCCCCAAGCCAATAACATGGACGCCAAATATTGCGCCGGGCAAACTCTAATACTCGATGGGAGTTGGCACTCTCATTGGTTTATTGCACGTTACGCCCAAACCACACCTACGGGTAATTAGGCTACTTCAGACCAACCCTTTTTAGATATGCGCCTGGCGCAAGAGTCATTTTTTGCGCTGGTAAACTAGGGACATCGCCGTAGAACCGCCCACAAAGCTACTTGCGCTTGGCGCTTCTCACTTGCGTTTTAGACCGTTAAAATAGGGCCCCTCATCTCTTGGCATCATGAAGACCTTACAGGACTCATCTCATGGGAGCACGAAGACCTTATAGCAGAGGTCTTCAACGTTTTCCAGGCCAAGGACCCCCAAACTGATGGAGAGATGGAGCGGGGACCCCCTACTTATATATTGTACCAAATTGTGTTTTATATTAAACTGGTCCTATAGTGCCATGTATCTTAGTACCTCGTTATTTTGCATTCAATGCTAAGATATTCAAATAATACACAGGTTAATATATTCATGTTTTAATTTTAAACATGTGCAAGGTACAGTGATTAGGGTGGCCATGCCGCTGCCATTTATAAACATAACATAACATATTAAACTGATACCTTCCAAGATCAACAATGTCTGTCAATTGCATGTAATCATGCATAAAAGCAATTCAAATGGACATTTTTAGTGTCTTTCTTACCACTACAACCCCAGCGTGTCCGGTTGCTAAGCGACGTCAACGTCTTTGCCGGACTATTTCTGCTGATCGCTTAGTTTCCCGATAATGACCGGCATTCTGTACATTATCCCTTACATAACAGCACTCTCTCTCTCCCAACAGTCGTCGCTGCGCACTCTCATCCAAACACGTATTGTTTGCGGCGGAGGAGGGGGTAGATATAAAGACCGGACGAGTGACGTTGCTGTGCTGTCCTTCTTCTTAATTGAAGGAGCTCCTTCCTGCTAGGCTTTCATTAAAATCAAAAACATAAAAATGTCGCAGCCAGTCAAGATGTGTCAGGTGTAGGTGAGAGACCGTATGTACGTACGAAGGTACGCTTTACCACTTTGGTAAATCCCATATATATATAGTACATTCTGATCGGATCGTATGATAGGAATAGATCTATTCTGATTATAAATTGGATCAAAAGTGTCCATGTAAATGTGGCTAGTCCGTGGATTCATGTTAATGTGTATTTAAAGACATTTCAATTTGTGGAAAAAATTGCAGGGGGAATATAAAAAAAATGTCTAATCAACCAAAAGTTTCACGACCCCCCTGCTGTAACTCCGTGCACCCCCTTTTGAAGACCTCTGCCTTAGAGGACTCATCTCATGGGACCAAGGAGACCTTCTTACAGACTTCAACTCCTGGTACCACAAAGACCTTTTTACAGACCTCATCTAATGGGATCGTGAGGACCTTCTCCCTACAGACCCCCACCATGACTGGAGACAGGAATTCAGGAAAATACGTTTTTAGACTTGAAAAGTCCCATCTTTTCTAATGTAAGATCATCTCTCTAAGACCAAATTGAGGGCAATGACGATGGCTTTGAGTGAGTGTGAATGGGTGAGTGAATGTGAATGAGCTCATCAATTGTCTGGTCCTAAACAAGATGATTTGTTGACATCAGCATGATGTCATGAATATCATCCTCACCGCCGCCGGGCAGGAGTATGTCTGTACACAGACATACTGTCTGTACACAGAGAGTATGTTGGGATCTGGGAAGCCAGAAAGGGGAGGAGAAGGAGAAAAAGAGAGGGAGAGAAACAGAGAGAGGGAGGGAGGGAGGGAAGAGGTGGTGTATGAAAGGAAGTGATGACATAGCTTCCTATGTCATTAGTGCTGTCGCACAGGCAGATATAATGAGTAAGCATAGACTCACACACATACACACACACACACCAACATACACCATACACACACACACACACACACACACACACACACACACACACACACACACACACACACACACACACACACACACACACACACACACACACACACACACACACACACACTCACACACACACACACTCACACACACACACACACACACACGACTGGGTGATTCTGACAGGGCCATCCAGATGAATATTTAATGAGTCAGCGACCACCGGCTTACAGTAGGAGACTGTTACTCTGCATTAAAAACTTGGTTCTTTAAATGGACATTGTTAGCAGGAGCCTTTTGGCACTACATGCACACGCACACAACAAACGCACGCGCACAAACACACACACGCACGCACACACCAAACGAATATGCCCACACACACAACCACACACCAAGCACACTCGCACACACACACACACACACACACACACACACACACACACACACACACACACACACACACACACACACACACACACACACACACACACACATATAAAGGCACACAGCAAAGCATAAATACACAAAAGCACAATGGAACAGGCTAACAAGGCCTCTTAAGCTTGGCTGTCCTATGATTCTCCCTCTCTCTCTCTCTCTCTCTCTCTGTCTCTCTCTTTTTGCCCTTCTCTGACTGTCTCTCTCTCTCTCTCTCTCTCTGTCTCTCCCTCTCTCCCTCTCTTTCTCTCTCTCTCTCTCTGTCTCTCACTATGTCACTCTCTCTCTAGGACCTTAGTACACATTTAAACACATACTGTACTTTCAAAGGAACATAAGACTCATGCATACATACAGAATAACACACACTTTTTAAACCACACACTGACAGATTCTTCCCAATTTAGCAAATAACAATCATACAACACGCACACGCACGCACACACACACACACACACACACACACACACACACACACACACACACACACACACACACACACACACATACACACACACACACACACACACACACACACACACACACACACACACACACACACACACACACACCCAAACACACTCATACACACACCCACACAAAACACTCCTCATCAAAAGTGTAGCTAAATGCAATGTTAACATCTTAGAGGATTAAGTGACTAGATCCACAGTGCCCTGCTCTCCGGGTGACAGGACTTACAGAGTTGATCTCCATGAAGAACCGTTTTAAATAGACTGAGCAAACTTAAGGACTGTCGGCAAAGCAGAATGTAGAGAGAGAGAAACAGAGAGAGAGTGTGTGAGAGAGAGAGAGAGAGAGATTGAAAGAGAAAGGCAGACAGAGACAGAGACCCAGAGAGAGAGACACAGAGAGAGCGAGAGAGAGACAGAGAGAGAGAGATAGAGAAAGAGAGACAAAGAGAGAGAGAGAAAGGTTAAAGCCAATGGAAATGTTGTTGCCGTGGTAAAGGTTGTCATGTGTGGTGGAGGGAAGGGGGGAAGGGAGGACAAAGCATTATCAGGCTGTCATAGCATGTGCATGCACCAGCCTCTCACGAGTGCAGAAGTGTTTCCAACTGTTTCTGAAACCAATTACACACTGTTCACCATTTCTTGTGCGTGAAGTAAACCTTCAGATAGTATGTGAAGAGGAAGGCTGATGACAGTGAGCAGTCAAACCGCTCTCATCCAGCCCCTAACAGGTCATTGGCCCAGACGTTATGTTAGGGCACCTCCACTAGCTCTAGGGACCAGTGGGTTCATTCCAAAGTAGTGGAAGTACTTGGGAACACAGAGTGAAGTAAACACAGTGTGATGGCACGTTCTTTGAGTTGTCCCCCCTGGAAGGGATAGTTCCCAGATGAACTCTCCCTCCAGAATGACACCTGGGTTCTGCTCGCCTCAAATGAGACTAGCTCCTTCGGCTAAAGCACCAATTCAGGAGAACCACGATGGTATAAAGGCATTCTGGATCAATAGACACATGGCTGTGTGTGAGTGTAAGTGTATGTTTGTGTGTGTGTGTGTGTGTGTGTGTGTGTGTGTGTGTGTGTGTGTGTGTGTGTGTGTGTGTGTGTGTGTGTGTGTGTGTATGTGTGTGTGTGTTTGTGTTTGTGTTTATCTATACATGTGTGTATAGAGTGTGTCAGATCAACAATTTGCCAAGGGCCTCTTTTGAAAACACACCTCAGGTGGGACTAATTAGCAAATCAGCACATTAACCTTTCACCTCCTGTTGGATGTTCAGCACACATGGAGGCTCCTGTTCCTGTCAGCCCTTCCCCCCCTGGACCCGACACCCTACCCCCTCAGTGGACCCCCTGGACCCTACACTCTACCCCCTCACCTGAACCTACACCCTACCCCCTTGTGTGGACCCTGCTGGCTGACCTGAACAGACTTGTTGTGGTCTGAGGTACTAAATACATGATATTTGTTCTCCAGGGAACAACAGATATGGTGGAACCACTTTATTAAAAATGATATATGTTATTATATGAAAGACTAATCACACTTGTTATTATATACAGAATTAAATTGCTCCAAACTCTGAAGCTATGAATATGAAAACGTCCCTTCAAAGCAGAGCCTAGTGCTCCAGCTCAGCAGCCCCTCCTACCAGGTTGCCGATGCTCAGCATGCCATTGAACTCGTCCGTCATGGGGTAGTGCTCCATAGCCATGAACAGGGTGTTGAGCACGATGCACACCGTGATGGCCAGGTCCAGGAAGGGGTCCATCACCATCACGTTGACCAGCTGTTTCACTCTCAGCCAGAAGGGGGAGCACTCCCACACCAGGTAGCGCTCGGCCAACACGTACCAGCAGGGGTGGCACTTCTTCTGGGCCTCCTCAAGCTCTGTAAGAAAAACAAAGACAAAACCCCAGCAGGCACAAAGACATCTAGTTACCAAGGCAACCACCACAACAACAACTGGTGACCTTCTAGCCCTGGCCAGCTTAATATGTAGCAAGCCAGTTAGATACCTAGCATAGCTAGCTATGTATGCGTCAGACTTTTTGAGTGACATTTGGATGGTCCTCTCAGTTGGCAAGGCTCAGAACTAAAGGTTTATGTCTCATTTGAAGTCTGGTATTCATAGACCCTTCTATGAAATGATGAATCATCAATGTGAGCATTTACATTTCATGAAAAAAAAAGAAAGGCTAATTCATTCATAGCAATATGGTTAAATACACATAATGTGGTTGAACATAGAAAGGAACAGGAAAGAATTCATGCAAGGGAAATAAATAAACACATGTTTTTGAGTTGGTTGTGTGTTGTTGGCGTCTTTTTAAAGTATTTTTTCATCACCGGACTGTGTGTTGTGATTAGTAGCTTCAGAGGTTAGCAGGCCGTGCTAACGATACTAGCCAGTTGGCATATCCACCTGGGGTCGTGTTTCACAGTGTGATGTTCCTAACGGGCCTGATAGGTTGACTAAAAAGCCTGCTGTTATCGCCCAGTAACACTCACATGCCTGTGTGTGTGTGTGTGTGTGTGTGTGTGTGTGTGTGTGTGTGTGTGTGTGTGTGTGTGTGTGTGTGTGTGTGTGTGTGTGTGTTTGTATGTGTGTGTGTGTGTGTGTGTGTGTGTGTGTGTGTGTGTGTGTGTGCATGTACGTGTGTATGTTTTTGTGTTTTTTTGTCAAGCTTACCATGACACTAAGTAAATGGTATCTATGTCCAAGTAGCGGGTGACACCACCATCATCACACACAACCCCACACTCACAGACCACAATGTACACACTCAGATACACACACCCACACACACACGCACACACACAAAC
>NC_044070.1:876783-919283 GCF_902167405.1 Gadus morhua
CACTCACACTCTCCTCCTTGACCCGCTCCATGGTGCAGGCTGACAGCTGCCCCTGCATGGCTGGCGGGGAGACCCCGTTCTGGTCCATTCCAACAAACAGCTTTCCATTAACATTCAGAGAAGGATAAAAAACCTGCCCGAAGAACATCTATTATTATTAATCAAAATATTAGTCCTAATTGTATTCATCAAAATAAAATAAATGCAAAATATTTCACTAAAAATATATATATTTAAAAAAACCATCATTTCTACAACTACTAATTCAAATACTATTAGTCATAAGAATATAGTAACAACAATGTTGAATTTGAATCATATGATTCAACAGATATTGTTTTCTGATGTCAATGCCTTCTGGAGCAGAATATCAGTAGATAATACAGTATTGAACGGTGCAGTGTTAATATCATCAGTAGATAACACAGTATATCTACTGATCTGTTATCTAAACAGTAGCACAGTATTAACAGAGATATGTAGATAACATAGTATTAAACAGGGCTGTCAAGATAACACAGTATTAAACAGTGCTGTGTAGATGCACGTGTTCATGCTGTTCAGCGGACCTGTGACCCCCTGCTGGCCGTGCTGTAGGTGCTGGGGCGCCGTGTGGTCCAGGGGTGAGGCAGGAGGCTCCCCATTCTGGCCCGACTCCCCACCCCCTCCCCCACCTCCCCTGGGATGCTATACTCATCGTCGGCCATCTCCCCCTCCGACCCGCGGCTCCGTAGCCGGAAGTTGAAGATGGAGGAGATCTGGCTGCCGCGACGCGTGGACAAGGAGCGGGACAGGAAGGGGTGGGGGACCTGGAGGTTGGAGGAGGAAGGGGAGAGGGTGGGAGGGGAGGAGAGAAGGGGAGAGGAGAGGAAGGGAGAGGGGAGGAGAAGAGAGGAGGAGAGGAGAAAAGAGGAGGGGAGGGGGGAGGAGAAGAGGAGGAGATGAGAGGAGGGAGGGGAGGGGAGGGGAGAGGAGAGGAGAGGAGAGGAGGGGAGTGGAGGATAGGAGAGAAGGGGAGAGAAGAGGAGAAGAGGGGAGGGGAGAGGGGAGGAGAAGAGAGGAGGGGAGAGGAGAAAAGAGGAGCGGAGAGGGGAGGAGAAGAGAGGAGGGGCGAGGAGAAGAGTAAGATGAAGGAAGATGAGACAAGAGGAGAGGAGATATGAGAGGAGGGGAGCGGAGAGGAGAGGAGAGGAGAGGAGAGGAGAGGAGAGGAGAGGAGAGGAGTCTTAATATCAACATAAGGATCCATTTCCTGCTTTGAACAGGAAATAGAAAACATTAACACTGTTTCCTACCTTTTCCCCCTCTAGTGTGTCGAGCTGGAGCAGCTTCTCCTCTGATAGGTTGCCCTCCAAGTTGGTCACACCGAGCAGGCCTTGACTTCGCCTCCTCTCCTCCATTTCGTCAAATGGGGGCCCAAAGGGGGAGGTTTCCGGTGACATCATTGAGTCTGTGTCTAGAGTTTTCTAGGCAACAGGTAGAAAAGTGTATGTACTCCAAGATGCATGATGACGCCACATTTAGCGCAATATAGTCTTTAGGCCTATGTTTGCTTGTAACCATTTTGTTGATGATTTTCATTTCCTTTGGATTTAATTTAGTTTAACAACATAAATTAAACTTTTACATCAAGTAATTCAGCACACTTAATATTTAGGCTGAGAACCATGAAAGCATTAAATCAAACTATGAGTAACAAACCATCTTGATTGGGCTCCTAGTGCTGTGAGAGAGATGACTCCTTGGTGTCAGAGAGTATGGTTAATAACCTGAAGCTCACCTGTTGCTCCTTCTTGAGGCTCTCCATAGCGAGCTGAAACTCCTGCTCCTTCTGCCAGGCCTCAGCAATGGTGGCTTGATTCTGCTCCTCATAGGCCATGGCCACCACGGCCAGGATGAGGTTGACCAGGTAGAAGGAACCCAGGAAGATCACCACCACAAAGAACACCATGTAGGTCTTTCCCGCTGAGCGCAGGGTCTGGGGGACGGGCACACACACACACACACACTCAGATAAACACACAAACTCAGACACACACACACACACACACACACACACACACACACACACACACACACACGCGCACACACACACACACACACACACACACACACACACACACACACACACACACACACGCACAGACACACACACACACACACACACACACACACACACACACACACACACACACACACACACACACACACACACACACACACACACACACACACACACAGGGCTGTCTAGATAACACAATATTAAACAGTGCTGTGTAGATGCATGTGTTCATGCTGTTCAGCGGACCTGTGACCCCCACACACACACACCCACACCCATAATCCACACACACAAACTCCCCAGTAAAGGGGCCGCCACCTGGTGGTAGAGGTTCTCCCAGTAGTCCTGCGTCATCAGGCGGAACAGGGACAGGAAGGCCCAGCCGAAGGTGTCAAAGCTGGTGTAGCCGTAGTTGGGGTTCCTGCCAGCCTTCAGGCACTCGAACCCGTCCGGGCACCGCCTGCAACACACACACGTAAACATGTAGACATGTAGACACACACACACACACACACACACACACACACACACACACACACACACACATACACACACACACACACACACACACACACACACACACACACACACACACACACACAGACACACACACACACACGTAGATATGTAGACATATGTAGACATGTAGACACACACACACACACACACACACACACACACACACATACACACACACACACACACACACATACACACACGTAGATATGTAGACATATGTAGACATGTACACACACACACACACACACACACACACACACACACACACACACACACACACACACACACACACACACACACACACACACACACATACACATAGACATGTAGACACACACACAGACACATGTAGACATGTAGACCCACCCACACACACACACAGACATACATGTGGACATTTAGACATGTACATTTATATTAACATACAGGGCATTCAGCAGACGCTTACAAGAGCGACTTACAAGTACATTTGTCAGAAGAAACAGAAACAATGTATTGCTGTTGGTATAGTAAGGTTGTTCATAGAAAAAAGTGCCAAGCACTAACATTTGTTAGGTTAACCCTTTCCCTTTAAACAACAATTATAGCTAGGATAAGATGCTATACAACTTGGCACTATTTTTAAGTGCCAGGACGTACACATAAAATAATATACCAATAACCAAAAATATGACCATAATTGTTCGGATGACTCTTTATTCTACACGGTTTACACATAAAACAATTGACGCGGTTCGGAATTCCCACCCCAATGCATGGACTTATAGACATATAGATGTATGGATGTATGGACATATGGACATATAAATGTAGGGACGTATAGACGTATGGACGTATAGACATATGGATGTATGGAATAGGTGTACAAAGAGCTTCGGTGTATGAATATAGGGTTCTGTAAATTCCCATGAGATGAGAGGTGATATAAGACTAACACTAGACAGGGAAGTCGGCAGTATTCAACAGTAGAAAGAATGACACATAAACAAGAATAAAACTGCTAAATAATACTGAATATATGTCCACACACACAAGATGTGGAGTACAAATGGAAAAAAGTAGATGCAAGAATACATTATTGACAGTTGAAGACATCCTGTCTATTTGGCTCGCTATCTTGCTGTCTTACCGTGTGCCCTACTCTCTGTCAATGTGAATGAACATTTGAGTGTTGTTTTGTTGTAGAGTTTGTCTGTTAAGCTCAAGCCGCCTGCAGCCTCCCTCAGTCACATAAGCTCAGTCACATGACCAGAGAGTTACCTTAGTCAGATGACCAGGAAGTGACCTCAGACACATTACCAGAAAGTGACCTCAGTCACATGACCAGAGTGGTCTCAGTCACATGACTAGAGAGTGCTCGGTCACATGACCAGAGTGCTCAGTCACGTTACCTCAGTCCCATGACCAGAGTGATCTCAGTAACTTGACTAGAGAGTGATCTCAGTCACATGACAAGAGAGTGATCTCAGTCACATGACCTAAGTCACATGACCAGAGAGTGATCTTGGTCACATGACCAGAAAGGGATCTTAGTCACATGACAGGAGAGTGTGCTCAGTCACATGACCTCAGTCACATGACCAGAGAGTGATCTTAGTCACATGACCACAGACTGATCTTAGTCACATGACTATTGTCATCAGCGTCGCCTGGCGACACCTACCCCCGGCGTCACCGTGGAGACAGCCTTCGTCACGCTGGATGAGACTGACTTCAGATGATGTTCCACATTCATAACATATCACATCCAGCTCCGCAACACACACGTAATGAGGTCTGAACCCACAGCACCACAGGCACACACATGCTCACGTGCATATATACTTGCACATGGACTCATGCACACGCCCACGTGCACATACACGTGCAAATGGACTCACACCCATGTGCCCACACACCTGCACATGGACTCACACACATACATGCCCATGTGCAATTCCACGTGCATATTTATTCACACACACACACATTTTTATTTACGTGATTACATTGGCCTCGTTTATTGATACAGGTTTTTAATTGTCGATAAGTAGACCAATAGTCAAAGGCACCCACATGAGGACACACACACACACCCACCCTAACCTCTGAATGAGATCAGCAGCTAAGTCTCGATATACATTATCAACACAAGCCTAGCCCTGACCCTAGTACAGCTGCTGTGGAGAGCTGCTGTTTATAAATCACAGAGACACTGCAACAGAAAGGTGTTTTATGTAACGCTCACGTTAATGCCACAGTGACACATCCAAAGGCAGACAAATAAAACAAATATCAGGCATCTACAATTTGATTTGAATAATAGGAGTGCATATTTTTACCTGACTTTAATAGCCTCTTGCTGTGGGTAATATTAATCAAATTATTTAGATAGAGCTTGGCTGTAGATAAATAAATGATGAATGTGTTTTTTGTATTACAATATTACTTGTGTCTATGAAAAAACATTAATTATGGTACTAAAGTGTTGCTATGATGTCACGGTCCTTGGCATCACCCATCAAACTATGATAGGTGACCTCACGTCACAAACATTACAGGCATTTACCCGAAAATAAGTTTGAATTAACTTAGCAGTGCTAGTAGTAATATACATTTTGATCAATGATATTCAATGCAAATCTGATTAAATGAACTGAAACTAATTAGCATTGTGCAATGCACACTTCCGGAACAAATATGTACTCAACGCTCTTCAGCTAAATGAAATGTGTTTTAAAACTCTGGGTTGTAATCTGGGAGCAGCCCATCCACACATCACTGTACCTGGTGAAGCAGACATCACACTTTGCTGAAAGGAAAGCCACACTTTTTATATTCTTTTTATATAAAAAACCCTTCTAATCCAATCACACATGTCAAAAAAATGTCGAAGCACTGCACTGAACCCACTGTGGATAGCGAAACTGACTGTAGAATGAGGCTGCTTTCATGTCCTGCTGCTCAAACACACACACGTCTACAAAACATACTTGCAGATGTTTCAACCTATTACCGTACAAACCAACACAGATGGACCAAATGTACAGCGAGCTAATCTGATGTACATCTTCCTTTGTCTCGTCCCTTCCGTACAAAGTCCTGGCGGACGTATCTGTCCCCGTCCATAGCCCTCCCTGGGCGGGGACATCACCGCCCTGGCATGCTGAGCACAGGGTATGTTGAGTGCCTATGATAAGCAGGCTGAAAGTGTGTCTTTTTGTCTGTGTGTGTGTGTGTGTCTGTGTTCGAGGGAGAGAGAGAGGGAGGCTGAAGAAAAGGGGGGAAGAAACGATGTGTGTGTGTGCGTGTTTCTGTGAGTGTTTTGTATCGTGTGTGCGTCTTTGTGCGATGCTTGACACAGTGCATGTGACGTGTGTGTTCGGTCACTTCAAGTACTCACTCTCATGCAGTTTGTTTCACTTGACCTCCTTAGAAACTCAACTACACACACAAGCCTGCAGCCACACACAAACACACACACAATTACACACACAAAAAAACCTGCACACCCGCAAACCACACACACACACACACACACACACACACACACACACACACACACACACACACACACACACACATACAGATACGCACACTCACACACACACATGCCGGAAAAACACATGCACACATAGATGCAAAAACACACCAGCAGACGCACATAGGCACAGACACACAGACATGCACACAGAAACGCACATGCAGAAACACACACACAAGCACACACACACAGACACACCCACACACACACACACACACACACACACACACACACACACACACACACACACACACACACACACACACACACACACACACAGGGCTCTAAGTATAACTCTCAGGTAAACTCTGGGAGGAAGTATATAGCATCGCTATAGCAACTGTATCCCAGCGCTGGTTGCCCAGGGAGATTGTTTTGTGTCCTCTCTCTCAGGACACAGAACAACATCTCACAGAGACTAGGTGTGTCTGTGTGTGCGTGTGTGTTTTTGTAACGTGTTGTGTGTGTTTGAGAACCTTCCATCTGAGTCACCTAAGAGAGACTTAATACAGACAGATCCGTCCACAAACACAACCCAAATCATACGGCATTATCTGATCTCTAGTCCCCGTTATTGATACAAGGATGACGTCAATGCCATACTGGACAGAATAGAGTGGCAGACAGACACACAGAGAGACAGAAAGAAAGGCAGACAAGCCAGCAGACAGACAGACAGATAGACAGACCAACAGGCAGACAGGCCAGCAGACAAACAGTAAGACAGACAGACGCCCTCCATCTCTCATCACAAAGCCCTGGGTGCAGCAACCACATCACAACTAATTATGTGTAATGGTGACAGAAAGCCCTTGTTTTGCTTGAAGTGAACGTTGCAGCAGCTCATTGGGGAGCCCTTAGTGATAAAAAGAGGTAGGGTGGGGGGGAGGACAGACAGACAGACTGCAGTGGCGGCTTGAATACTTCCCGACTGGCCTGCTGTCATGTCAGACACACGTAGAGCAGCTCTGCAAATAGCATCAAACTATTAGCCCCTTGCCTTAGCAGTTAGCATCTCATCATATCCACACCCTGAGAACAGCTTTTGGCCATACACCAAGCCTTTCATCCGTCATGCGGCTCTGAGGGTGTGTGTGTGCGTGTGCATGTGTGTACCTGTGTGC
The DNA here is from genome assembly GCF_902167405.1 of Gadus morhua. Lineage (NCBI taxonomy): Eukaryota > Metazoa > Chordata > Actinopteri > Gadiformes > Gadidae > Gadus > Gadus morhua. The sequence goes on from NC_044070.1 coordinate 884,012, forward strand.
GCGTGTGCACATCAGTGTGTTTGTGTGATTAATGGTTGTTTCTTTCAGATGCCTTTCAATACCAAAAACTATACGTACTACTAACTATATGTACTAAATTACTCTTAATATCGAGCACCTAAACAGACACACGCACACAATCCATACACACACACACACACACACACACACACACACACACACACACACACACACACACACACACACACACAGAAACAAACAGAAACACACACACGCATCCATACACACACACACACACATACACACACAGAACTACACACTCCGGACAGAGAAAGAGAGAGAGAGAGAGAGAGAGAGAGAGAGAGAGAGAGAGAGAGAGAGAGAGAGAGAGAGAGAGAGAGAGAGAGAGAGAGAGAGAGAGAGAGAGAGAGAGAGAGAGAGAGAGAGAGAGAGAGAGAGAGAGAGAGAGAGAGAGAGAGAGAGAGAGAGAGAGAGAGAGAGAGAGAGAGAGAGAGAGAGAGAGAGAGAGAGAGATGTAGGCTGGTTAATAAGTGTTAAGATGGGGGAGGCTCCATTACTTGCCCCTAGGGGCTGAGAGAAGAGGTTCCCCTGTCCCATCACTGGTCTCTGAATCTTTCTTGCATCTGTCTTTTGACCTGTTCCATCTTATTTCTTTAGATTGTTACGGCCGTTTTCCCACGACCTTGGAACGAGATTGCCGTTTGCCTAGCTGTGAGGATCACACACAGATCGAGAAGTGAACCCCAGGGCCTAACCTTTCTCCTTGGGGGCCGTCTCCCCACATAACCTCCTCCCTGCTACCTGGGCGGAAGTAGACCTTGGGCAAGGTGTGACCCAATCATTTATAGAAAGGTTTAATATGACTGGGACTCTGAAATAGACCCGGACGGGAAGGGGTAGCCCCAGTCTGTCTGTCTGCCTATCTGCCTGCCTGTCTGCCAGTCTGCCTGCCAGTCTGTCTAACAGTCTGTCTGTCTGTCACCTTCCGTCTCCCTCTGTAGTCTATGTGTCTAATGTGTTGTTGGTCTGTTGTGGTGTTTCTATGTGTTGTTTGTCTGTTGTGTGTCTCTGTGTGTTGTTGGTCTGTTTTATGTCTCTGTGTGTTGTTGGTCCGTTGTGTGTCTGTTTGTTGTTGGCTGTCTTCATGTCTCTTTGTGTTGTTGGTCTGTTATCGTCTCTCTGTGTTTTGTTGGTCTGTTGTCATTACTCTCTGTGTTGTTGGTCTGTTGGTCTGTTGTGTGTCTCTGTGTGTTGTGTGTTGGTCCGGTGTCTGTGTGTCCAGAGTCACTAAATCAAGACACTGATTTTATATATTTTTCAATAACTCTCTCTCTCTCTCTCTCTCTCTCTCTCTCTCTCTCTCTCTCTCTCTCTCTCTCTCTCTCTCTCTCTCTCTCTCTCCCCATCTCTCTCTCTCTCTCTCTCTCTCTCTCTCTCTCTCTCTCTCTCTCTCTCTCTCTCTCTCTCTCTCTCTCTCTTTCGCTCTCTCTCTTTCTATTGCTCACCATTCCCTCATGTCAACAACTGTAACCATGTCAGCTCATTCAGTGTCAATAAAGCTTCACCAAATAAATATTCATTTCCTGTCCTGAGTCAACGTCCTGCGTGTCCTGAGAGTTTGATGTTCAGCAGACGCTCCATATTCAGGTGATCTGAGCCACTGTTCTCTGTTTACCATGACCCATAGCCCTGCTCAGCGGAGCGGGGGGCAACAGGGGCCGTCTCTCTGCCCTATTTACTGTTCAGACACTGGGGCTTTGAACACACAACCTTTCAGTTTGGAGTCCCACGACACAATCCGTCAGCAATCGTTGCAAGGTGGACGAGGAGAAATACATAAACACAGGACATTTAACAAATAATCATAATGATACACATACACACAACATTTAATAATTATTCAACCCTGTACACTGACACACAACATTTGACAAATACTGTTCAATGCAAGCATGTGCAGAAAGTCATCCCTGCGTCCCCTGAACATCTTTGGGTGGTATATTCTATTCTCCTCTTTCTATTTGAGCACACTCACACACAAACAGGTGGTACATTCCTATGCGTTTACACACATGTATACAGTTTGAAGCCAATGGACATAAGCAGAAACGGCAGACCCACGGTGTGGGCCCTGCCCAGGCCCCCAGCGGCGGGCTGGCCCCGGCTCCAGCCTGACTTTAGGCTAACATTTTATATTCATCATCCGATGAATATAAGATATTGGAGTGAGCGCATTCCAGGAATATTGGTCGGTCATGCTATATTTCTCTCTAACTGCACTGATGACAACAAACTATTTCTACAAGGAAAGCTAGGTCAATGATGATTAACGCCATGACACCATGGGTTGAATTATGCTCCTCTCGCTTCCCTTTGTTGGTTTCTTACCCTGATTCCCACTCACCATTATGTATACTATAATCTATTTTTTACTATAATCAAAAAAATATCTATGTCACACATATTAAACAGGTGCCATTATTACAAAGGTCTATATGTATCCAGGCATGATAGAATTGTGGACATTATATCAAAGAGTTGACCATCCTTATTGTGTGTGTCAATGCATATGAATTGTGTTGTTAGACAACAAATGTTTTCCAGGTGCTCTGCAGAAACGTCTGTGTTCTTTAATTTAAATGCCACCAGGCCTGATATTACAATATTTGTTGAGAAGAATATAAATGTATTCTTTCTGGAAGTAGGATGATGTTTTGATTCAAGTCTAGAGGATGCTTACTCAACACAGCTGGTAAAATATCACCCTCTTGTACAACAAATATCTGTCCTTGGCTACAAATGTCAATATCTGGTACTTATCTTCAGCTGCCTGGGACATGGGCATTGGGTTGTCATTAGGGGTCTCAGGATGGTTGACTTTACAAAAGCAAGGGCAAAACAACTTGCCAAATACTGCTCAATATCCTCCATTATTGGAAGTCACCACATCTGAAGAAGATGCTGTTGTGTGTATCCATAATCTGCTGTTTGATAATCTGATCCAGCAATACCCAAATTGCTGGATCATGCCGGAGCAATGTTTTGTATCTGTAACATTGATGTCCTTATGTACAAATTTATTATGAAATGCGAAAATAAATAAAGAACATAAAATGTGTGTGCACTAGGGGTGTAATGAATCATCTATTTGTATTGAACCGAATCGGTACGGATGTCACGGTTTGGTGCATGGATTTACATGGAGAATACACAGTATAAAATTAAATAAAACTGGTGTGCGAATTAATTAATGTAATGCGGAACTAATGTTAGATACGTGAGTTCTTCAGGTGCGGCACGGATCTCGTTTCCACCTCCAAAAGTGGGCCTGACTCGGACTGAGCTGTATCGAGCCATACTCGTCTTGCTGTACTCCTTCGTTGGGGTACAGACGCTCCTGAAAAGGTGCTGGCAAGTTCGAGCTACGCACACCATCCGTTGATTGGTCGACAGAATCGCACTTCGCATGTCTCAGGTACAACCTGAGACATGCACAATAAAAAAGAATTGCCTTCTTTTCCCTTCATTGTACCGAACTCGTACCGAACTTTGATGTCTGAACCGAGGTATGAACCGAACCGTCACTTCAGTGTACCGTTACACCCCTAGGGCCCTATCTTGCATCCGGCGCAATTGACTTTCTACACTGACGCATGTGTTGTTGCTAGTTTGCAGCTGGCGCAGAGTGTTCTTTACCCTCCACCGCCACGCGCCAGTAAATTAGGGAATGATCTTGCGCCCCAAGGGGCAGTTCGGCGAAAGGAGGAGACGTGATCTGGCGCAAAAACGTTCCCTGGTGCTATTTTGCAGTTTCTGAAAATAATGGCGCCACAAACCACGAAATACCTGGTTTAAAGTCAGTGGCGCGTTGTTCAGATGCTATTTTAAGCCATTTGAAGTTTGAAATCCATGTGGTCATGCATCTGTCTCAACGGAGCCTGCAAACGCGCTGTCAAAATATCAACTCGTCAGATAAAAATGCGCTCATGGCTCTTAAAGGGGATGGGAGATGGCACTCTCATTGGTTTATTGCACGTTACGCCCAAACCACACCTAATTAGGCTACTTCAGACCAACCCTTTTTAGATTTGCGCTGGGCGCAAGAGTCATTAATGCGCCTGTAAAATAGCAACATCGTCATAGAACCGCACACAAAGCTACTTGCGCTTGGCGCTTCTCACTTGCGTTTCAGAGTTAAAATAGGGCCCCTAGTATGTACAAGCCGTATGAGCTGAATAAAGTTTTACTGTTTTCCCAAAGCAGGTTAGACCCAGTCTGTGGCATCATCAACAGCATCAGCCACATTAAGGTGGCACAGGTTCAGAAAATGGCTTTTCCTCTTCTTCCTCTCCCCTAATGATGCAGGATGAGAGATAAACACACAGGGGAGTACTTCTACACTGGTAACCACATGATGGAGCACGATTGTAGGACAGACACAGGGAAAACACCTGCCGTGGCACTTCCATATCCACCGTAGGAGACCATTCTAAATGAGCTAAGTTGTGCTATTGCAGCATATATGTGGGACGTTACACTGAGTTCTCCTGCATTGGCCAACACTGTGCGAATCAGAAAAAAATACACAAAACACAAAAAATGGAGATAATAACACAAGTTCACGTTGGAAACGCATCATATAGAGAGGTCATTACACTGAGGCCTACCTGAGTATTGGCCTGATAGTGATAACGCAGAATATAGACAGGTCATTACACTGAGGCCTGCCTGAGTATTGGGGCGGCAGTAGCTCAGGAGGTAGAAATGGCTGGTCACCTGAAGGTTGCTGGTTAGATGACCGGCTCCTCTTAGCTGAGTGTTGAGGTGTCCTTGAGCAAAGCAGCTAACCCTAATTGCTCCCGACGAGCTGGCTGTCGCCTTGCATGGCCGACTCCGCCGTTGGTGTGTGAATGTGTGCGTGAATGTTCAATGTGAGGCAATATTGTAAAGTGCTTTTGGTGGTCAATGGTTAGAAAAGCGCTTTATAAATGCTGTCCATTTATTGGCCTGATAGTGGTAACGAAGCATAAAGACAGGTCATTACACTGAGGCCTACCTGTTTATACAGAACAACAAGTACACAAAATCAACACAAACTCCTTGTGTTGCTGTCTCACACACTTACTAGCTCTTTCGTTTTGGCTTCTCCATACCACTTCCTCTGACCTCACGGGTCCAGTAGGAATGTTAACGAGCTACGATAACGAGACAGGGTCCTTAATGAGGGTCCTTAATGAGGGTCCTTAACAAGGCTCCCCATACCATGTGCAAACCGTTTGTTCAGACATGCTTGGCATGCACCTGGCTCCAGAATATTTAGATAAACCGTGGAGATCAGAGGTGTCCCTTTGGCATATGGGAACACAACAGATTGTACTCATGCACACTTTCAGTATGTAGACGCAAAGATACACAGACGGTCAATTAATCAGGAGGAATTCTAAAGGGGTTGTTGAAGAGAGGCAGGTTGGAACAGTGTCCGGGAACAGATTTCAGTTTGATTCAGGAAAAAAACAAAGCATAAACATCGAGTTCAGGCAGAGTTAAGGTTTCCACTGTGGATCAGAACAGCTCGCAGAGCCCAGAGTTTACCTTAAGGGCAACTTCCTTATCCTCCTCCTTTTCTTCCTCTCTCTGTCACTCCTTGTGTAGACACAATACGCAGGTCTTCTTTGTGTGTGGTTTTCACTCTCCATTGTTATGCTCCCTCTATTCAGAAAACCAGAAAGAGTGGCCAAACACCTACCTTACCACGTGGGGTGAAATTTGATTGCAGCTGTTTTATTATCATGTGAATTAGGACAAACTTAAACACAATCTTCACATCACATGAGCCAAAGTAGACTGGAAAACAATGTGAAAGGTAATATTCACCAAAAGAACAGCTTCTCTGTTCACATCCAGCCTCGCCTCTGTTGGTCCGTCTAACCCTGACACCCTGCTCTACAAGAGACCAAACAAAGGACAACCAATGAAGGTATGCAGATAGGCTACAGAAGCCTCAAAGCAGAGGTTTTCAAACTGTCAAGGTAGGTCTTGGTCTCTTACCCCGGGAACATGTCAGGACACGACATGCGAAGAACCTCAAGCATCCCAGAGTGGCAAGCTCCTTGACACGCCTTAAGCTGGCGTGGCCTTCCACCTTTTAGGCCCCAATCAGCAACCCCTCCCCCCCTCCCCGCGGCCAGTCACCTGCCGCTCAAGGGTGCGCCGGGCCGGGCTCAGTGGGACCTGTCCCTTCTCATCAGCCTCCTTGTTTGTTTGTTTGGGCTGCTGTTTCTACACAGGCCTTAACTCACAGTCCTGTCTGTGTTCAGGATGGAGGGCTTTAGCAGGCACTTCAGTGAACCCAGGGTCAAATTCTTATTGAATGGGGAAACTTTTTAAAATTTGATTTCATACTGCTGTACTCTTTTTCCAACGTCACTTTCTTTCTCCATCCTCCCGATGGCCTACGCCTACGCCCTCAACTGTCACTTAAGACAGTTTATTCAGACTTCTCCTCGCGGCCTTCGGAGGACGTCAACGCCAGTTTCGTTTTAGCTTCTTTAGCTCATGTCTCCGTTAGCCCCCAATAGCCCATTTAGCTTGTTTCTCCTCGTTATCCGGTAACCTTCCTGACTCACTCTTGGCGAGTTTCAAGTCACCCTGTGCTGTTAACTCCCAGATTAAGAATTAAAACTTAATCCTCCATGCCCGTCTTTAGTAAAGCACTGTTGTTGCTGACCGATCGTCTTCTGCTGCACTTAAAGACCGAGTTCTAAGACCTTCCCATGTCAGAACGCACACACCGCCAAACGCATGGCACGTCAGAGTGATGGTGTGGTCGTGTTGCGTGTCCATGCTGCACCGCTCACAGCAGACGACGTGTCAGCATAAATCCTCGTCCGTTGCGACACATGTCACACAACGCTATTAACGCCTTCGCTGTCTGCACCAACATTGGCAGAGGAGACGCCACTCTCTGTCAACCACAAGACTCATTAGGGACACCAAAACATCTCTGCTGTAGTTCAGCCTGCAATCTCCTACATTATGTGCACATACCAGTGGGGTCACTGATCACGGTCCAACAACGTATAGTATTTCCACTGATGGCTACTTTCAGGTCTGTGTTTCCCCGATACCCCCCCCCCCCCAGTTCAGGTCAGCCGAGGGTTCCTGACCGGCACCAGACGTCTGTTTGGTTTCCCAACACAGAAACCCTACAGCAGACTCCAACCAACCACTCCTTTTACTGGGTGAAAAATGTATCTTGGCTCTGAATGTGAGGTGTGTGTGTGAGTGGTTGACGCGATCACTGCAGAGATGACGACTGCAGAGAAGCCATCAGATGTTCTCTAGGCGAGGGGCCTCTGTGGAGGGTGTTTCTGATTCAAGGGGCCTCTCTGGTGTTTCTGATAGTATGGGCCTTTGTGCATGGTGTTTCTGAGTTTAAGGGCCACTGTGAGGCTGTTTCGGTGGGGTCGGCTCAGGAGGTAGAGCAGGAGGACGTTTAACCGGTAGGTTGCTAGTTTGATCCCTGGCTCCTCTTAGCTGAGCGTCGATGTATTGACCGTTGTAAATCGCTTTGGATAAAAGCGTCTGCTAAATGCCCTAAAGGGTGATTCTGAGTGTAGGGGCCTCTGTGAGGTTGATTCTGAGTGTAGGGGCATCTGTGAGGGTGTGTCTGGGTGTAGGGGCCTCTGTGAGGGTGATACTGAGTGTAAAGACCTCTGTGGGAGTGTGTCTATGCGTAGGGGTTCTCTGTGAGGGTGATTCTGAGTGTAGGGTGGAGTGTGTTTCTGAGTGTTCAGCACTGTGCACCCAGCAGACTTACCCGGCGTCGCTGCTGTTCCCACAGATAAGCGCGTCCTTGGCTCCTTCCACTTTATAGAAGTTGTCTGCAAAAAAAGGATTGTTATTTCGATTTATTCAATGGAGGTGTGATAAATGGATGATTAGAATACAATTTAAAATGCATTTTCGGGTTGAAATAAAGTTCTGCTGGCTTTAATCCTTGTCCAAACTACCTTTCGATTATCATGGAACCGAGTTAGTTGTTAGTTGTTGTTTTTTTCGTTGTTTTTATTTACATTTTTTAATTGGAAGGTTCTAATTCCATTTCTTAACATATGATATTGAAAAGACGTACCTTAGCCAACAAAAAATACTAATACTAAGAATACTTATTACACACACTAATACTTTATTCTTTCTTTCTTTCCTTCTGTATTATTCTCTTCAAAATTTGGGACCCTACTCCTTCCACAATTCTTCACCTAGAGACTCATTCCACTTTTAAAATGTTCATATTAGCTTGGAACTTTTATTTATTATTTTAAGATATTCAACTTTTAAAAGATTATTTTTATGATGGAAGTCAATGGGATGACTACCATTATAAATCCCATTCTCTGACACTTCAACTAGTTCAGACTTCGCTGCTTATTCAATAGCCGCAGGTCCTTCAACAAATTGTGTGGGATGATCGAAGGGTCATGAAGCCTGAGGACGTGACTGTTCATGCACCGGTACCGCTTGAAAAGAGTTCCATTGTTCTGTATGCAGAATCGTGGCCAATCAGTTTGGCGTTCACAAATCAACTGTAAAGAAGTTTGTGTACATGTTCTGCAAGGAAGAAATGCTGTCGTTGGTCATCCACAACTTCATCAAGGTGTTCACGACAGAAGAAGCCATTGGCATAGCACGCCGATTCAAACAGAAGTTCAACATCCCACAAATCATCGGGTGCAACGATGGCACCCACATTCCAGTTTTACCGCCAAGTGATTGCTACAAAGATTTTTGTAGCAAGGCTGGCCCTCGTATAGCTGGCCGGCCCTTCGCATGTCCTCCAAGCCGTGGTGGATGACATATATCTTAAGTTTGGGCCAAACACCTTTATTTAGTTGACGTACAGTCTGTGCATCGTGAATGCTTACTACCTGCTGATATCATTCCTTATAGATTCTGGAACATCAACTCCACGATGCCTGGGGGTGCTCACAACGCCAATGTGCTTAGGCAGTCAACGTTATTTAGCCAGGCACATCTTGCACCAAATGTAAGCCCTACTGTATTCTCAAGCTATCTTACTGCCTGCATAAAATAATAATCAGTATAAGCCCTGTCACCGTGTATTCCAGAAAAATGTAGGTATAACCCTTTTGTATGAAACCTTAATGTTCAAAACACTGCATGAAAAGTAGCTTCTTGAGCTACTTGAGTTAAGCTACTGAAAAGTTAATTGGTACAGGAAATAGTGAAGAGCTTCTGAGAATTGTAGTAAGTTACTAGCTTAGCTTTAAGTAGTGAAGCCACTGGGGAACACTGATAATCATTTTTGTCTTTTTACATTCAGGAACCAAGAGAAATCAATGGCGTCCCCATCAACCACTTTATGTTGGGAGATCCAGCTTATCCACTCATGGACTGACTCATGAAAGGCTATATCCAGTCCCCAAACAAAACCCCTGAGCAGGAGTCATTCAACGTTTATTTAAGCTCTGCAAGGACCACATTAGTGATTAAATTTGGGAGACTAAAGTCACGCTGGATAGTGTTGCTCAATGTGCGCTCAACAGGGACTTCTCACATAATCACTACCTGTGAGAAGGAGAGTGTAAATCCCATCTGGACAGATGGAGCTACTACACTTGCATCGGACATGCCACAGCCAGGTGTCCGTGCTTTCAACACCCCAGACAATGCGAATTGACAGAGGATCAGAACGGCACTTGTACATAATAGTTGTACATAATTTGTACATTTCACTGTACAGTTGACACTTGTTTCATTCAATGAATAAACAAACACTAATGAAAGTTGCATTAAGCGTTTTATTCATAACAAATATTAACACAAGTAAAACGTTAAAAAAAAATAGTAAGGAACAATTTAACACTTAAAAAAATACAAATAAATAAACACATTAAACACATTGCAAGTGGTAACATGTTTTCTGTGCGCGTTGAAGAGCAGGGCTACCTGAGCCTACAGCTGGCGGTAGAGAGGGCTGGGTGGTCCTGGGAGGCCATAAGCTGCATTACCATCTGGATACGGCATCTGGGAATGGTTTGGGGGATATGAGGGGGCAGGTGGCTGAAAGGTCTGCATACACTCCAAAAGTGCAGCAACCATATTCGCATTGATCTCGACAATGATGTCCAACAAGCACTCATCCAGGGGCCTCACTCCTTTCTAGACGCTCATTCCACACTTGGTTCATGTCGTCAATCTTTTGGACAATCAGATCAACATCCGTCGACTGGCGTCTCCTCCTGCTTGGTTGCTGGGACCTTGTCCCTTAAGAAATAATAGGTGTAAAGTCAGTTATGCATCCCTACAGTTCAGGCATGTGATAGCATCATGTAATCATCTTGAAATCAGCTGTTTGTTAGGCTACATGAAATGAGTGGATGCATCGCACTCTGATGCTTTGTGTCAATAAATCACCATCTATCTGTTTTGTTTCTGGCTACTGTTTACACATTAACGCGCGGTAACGTGGCCGCCTACTGCATTCAACTCGCCTCTACTGTGGGCAAAAAAATCTTTTTCTCCTCACGTTTGGATTGAATATTCACAACTAGCCTAGTTCTTGAACTGGCTATAGCTACACTAGCCTTGCTAGTGAATCCAACCAAGGAAAGCAGTAGCTTTGGTTAGGAAATTCTAGGCTACAAGAGTCTAGGCTACAACGCCCCACTGCAAAAACAAATGGGCATTCTAGTTTGATGGGGGTTCTCGTTTACGGAGACTGGAACGCCACCTTCTTCTTCTTTATCGCCTTTCTTGCTGAACTGTATTAAAATGTCAACTACTCAAACTCCTTAATCCGTAATCCGACTCTGCAACTACCCCTCGAGATAGTTACATTGCTCGAGGGGAGACCCCTCGAGCATTCAAAGATCTCCGTCGGGATGGCGGATACGCAATGCAATTCGCCGCCCGATCGATCTTATATGTTGACGACAAACCGTGAAAATAGTGTTGTAAATAAACATCCGTAGCTTTTCAAATCTTATTTGGTGTTTTATTGGTCTTTAATGTGCAAAGTTAACAATGTACAAAGTAAAAAAGGTGCAAAAAGGTCAAACCGGAGAAGTGATCGCGGAAATGATTTTGTTAGAGGACCAATCACAGTGCTTGCCGTCTCCGTTGCATCGACGGATAGTTAAAAAATAATGGATGTGCACGTAAGCTACGGAGAGGGTCTCTGACAAGCTCTCCGGCTACGGAGAAGGCTCTCCGTGTCTACGCACAGCCCTTTACCGAGGACTATAAACCAGCCTAAATTTGTTTCAAAATGTGATTTAGTAGTAAGTACGGATAGCATAGAACTAATGTTAGCCAAGGGAGGCTCCATGATTGCTAAATCTAACGAGAGAGGTAAAATTGCCAATAAGGAATGAAAGCATAGCATGCCTTGCGACTATGCTTCGCAGTATGCCTTTGCGAAACCCAGTATGTCTTTCGCAACACCGTGTGATTGGCAGATGAAACGCTACCAGGTGTGTCATGACGGAAAAGCCCAAGCCTGCAGCTGGACCCTTCTCACAACGGTTCCCCATATTTTGATGCAGTTAGAATATTGAAGAACTTACCAGGTAAATCAACAGAATTGTTGGTTATTGTAGGCAGTGGAGTACTAGTTATACTCCTCTCCTTTTCAGAACTTTCTGACCTAGGTGAGGACCCAGGTAAGCCTTCGGGCAGTTGGATTGATTCCAGCCAGGTCTCTGTTTCCTCCGGGTCCAACGTTTTGTAATTTTTTTAATTTGGCCATTTAGGGGACGGTCTATTACACATGTTCCAACACATATTTAACACGTTTCCCCTTTAGCCAACAAAATGGGTCAGCTAGCATGTGGCCTCTAGGTTAGCTTTAGGGTAAGGTTATAGCAACATACCTGTGGCAGATTGCTCAAAACCAACATCCACGTCATTTTGTCTTGCTTGGGACGGAGGTCGTCTCCCAAGGAGTTCGTCCAAAAGTTCAAAGACCAGACATGAAGCATGCTGACAACCACGCCACCATTCCATTGTGCTGTTTAGCGCCAAGTAATGCCTTCTTGATGTTTTTCCAGTGTATTCGGAACCTGCTCCGGGGTCCTCAGGAAGGCGGCTTCCTCCATTTTCTTCGCTACTTTTTAAATAAATCACAGTTTCTTGTATTCCTCCCATCCATGTACTGTGAAATGTGCATATCCTTTAATTGGTTAAGAATGAAGCGAGTCTCCTCGTCTGACCAATAGTGTGTCTTGCTTCTTGACCTGTGCATCATGTTGTTTGCGGTTTTGGACAGCGACAACACAACTATCGCCTCCTTCTACTTCTGGCTCAGGGTCCCTTGGAAAAATCTTGAGCATGCGCAGAACGAATAATCCGAGTCCAATCGAATTTAACGTATACATGCACGATTAATTATACTATGAATCGAATAATCTCGATTCAATTTTCGATTCAATTTTAGTCTGACTAAGGTGTATACATGACACTCAATAATCCAATCATAATCGATTTTCTTTGTTGATTTTTTGTTGTTGACTGTTATTTCATGGAAAATGTTACAAGCTGAATTAACATTTGTTTTGTTTGCAAGTATTTTATTATTGTTATCATATTTATATATTTTTTCAATAGAGGGAGCACACAATTTAATGGGAGGTGCAATGCATGCTTATGCAGTCCGTAGAACCGGGCCTGTTCATTGGCGCTAAAACTAAAACTAAAACTATTATCCGATTGTTTGATTGATTGTTATATATCGGGCGTTTGTGTGTGGGGACCCCCGTTTATATATCGCTAGAGGCTAGGTGCCTCTTAAATATCTGGTTTACATCCGGTAGAAGCTAAATGCTAACAACTATGCTTAAAGAATATCTATTTCAAGTCATGCTATCTACACAAATGATGTGTCAAATGAAAGCTGTGAATCAACATAGTCCAGCAGTACAAGCCTTATCATTCTATGAGCTTACCTCGAATAACGTCGATAAGACACTTTTCCAGGGACCAGTTTCCCGAAAGCATAGGTAGCCTAAGTGGCTTGTGTAGTTTGTCGTACGAGCATTGTACAGTTTTCACACCGTTTCCCGAAAGCATCGTTGCATAACATATATTGGAAAACACTCGTAGCTAACTAGGGCTCCGTGGTACTCGTAGAGTACTAAGAGCATCGCAACTTAAGCCTCAGTGGAGTCACCAACCGGACATTCATGGGTATTGGATGTGTTTTATTAAAACACATCCAATACCACTGAATGTCGAGCAGTTTCGCAATACCCCGAAAACAGTGGTTAGCGCCGATATATCACTCGTAGACCACTGTTAGATTTAAACAGCAAAGACAGAGACATGTTAGAAGGCAACGACAACAACATTTATTGCAGCATTTTAAAACCAAAAATACGTGCGTAGCCGAAATTTACAGATCAAACTCCATGTCACAAGGCAACCCTATCACAAGCAAATAAAAAAAATTGTATGACTTCACGGCTCTTGTGTGGGAGGTTGCTTTCGAGCTGCACTTGCTGTCTAGCTGCCTAGCTTCTGCATATGAATGAATGGAAAGTTGCATTTATAATGATTACATCAACGATTCTAGACTAGAGAGTGCACGCCAATCAATGAAACCTTATGTGGAATCAGAGAAAGTCTGCTCTCTTTGCTGCGCAAAGCATGTTTTAGAAATCAGCACATTAAGATAAATGTAAATGTAGTTGTCACACAGCCAAAAGCAATCTTTTATTTTTGTAAACATGAAATTATTTCAGGGGGAAAAATGCTGTGAAAAAATTTACGCACAGTGCGTTCAGGATTAGGACTGATATAGCTTAGGTCGGCCTAGACTTAATCAAATGTGTTTTAATATTTTTAGCATTCATATTATTGTAGTCTATTCTTTCTGTAGGCTACTCTGCTGATGGCCTTGATGGGGAGATATTTTTTGGCTGCCACAAAATATACAGTTACATCTAACAACATTCCTGCGTCTACCCCTCCTACAGAGCCCATTTCAGCGCCGTGTCAGTGGAGAAGCCTACGAACGTTGTTAGAGCAGTATACACACGTTCATGTTAAAAGGAGTTTTGGGAAATGCACAGAACATTTTTACGAACTTTTGAAAGATCATTCGTGAGAACCTTCGTATGAGCATGGATCCATCGTTATCGGGAAACTTGGCCCAGGTTAGTTCGACACACACACACACACACACACACACACACACACACACACACACACACACACACACACACACACACACACACACACACACACACACACACACCACACACACACATGCACACACACGCACACAAAATCGATTCAACCATTTCAATCTGTATGCAGCTCAGCTATTCTATATTTGATCTCAAATGTTAACTTTATCACATTAGCTATTTGTTTAACTCTTCACTTTGTTTGTTTCCAACCATTTTACTTTTTTTAAATGGTGTGCATGTTTACATTGTTTACTTTTTTGAACTCTGTTCAAATCTTTTCACTTAATTTAAGCCATTCCACATTTCTTTACATCTTAAACTATGTGGCTTTATTAAAACCTCAGCTGCACTACAGCCCTCACCACATTTTCTGCAGGAAATGCATTTTCTAGTATTCTAAAGTCATTCCCAGTCTTCCACTGATTAATGACCTCAACATACGAAACATGGACACACTCAACCGTGACACAGCCCATGAAAGCAAAGAAGAAGCTGTTAACCAAATGGAGTTTGCTTATTGGCAACGTTAGGGTGATTGAACATTTCCATGGGAGATGGACACCCTTTGGGCCAGTGATGGCTTAACGTTTCTTTGGTAGACGGCAAAGATGGAATGAGTGCTGCATTATGGGAAAAGGGTTTTCTCTTATTTTTTGTATTGACCACGTTGACCATTGATCTCCCTATGAGGGGCTTTTGGAAGCAGCCAATAGCAAGAGGTGAATCCCCCTGACACCATTAACGCCACTCATCCCCTCTCAGGTTTCATGGGAGCTTTTAGAGATCGATCTGGGGGCCTGCGGGGGACATTTGTCTAACGCCGTGACATGAAATGAATAAATTGATGGACCTTAGACTTAATCCCGACGTACAGCATTCCTGTAAAATCAAAAGCGCTGCACAGTTTGACAGACATGATCCAACCATGAAGCCATAACGCCCCCAAGCTCTCCCCGTCGGGGACACACAGACAGGGACACACAGGGACAGGCAGACAGGGACAGGCAGACAGGGACAGGCAGACAGGGACAGGCAGACAGGGACAGGCAGACAGGGCTTCCTAGTGGAGGGTTGATCCACTGAGAAACGTTCCCACCACCAGGGGCTTCGCAGTCTCAGGAAACAACAGACGCCGGTTATTAGAAACAAAACAGTATATTCAGCATCATGTTCATGGTTTTCTGCTGTCCATGTAGATATCGGTCCCACATTTATCATCACAAATAAAGCGACACTGTTTTGGTCTTTAGTGCTTCCGTTTATAGAGCTTCTCAAACCAAGAGACACCTGGCAGTGTCCAAAAGCTGAGAGTGGGGATGGCCTCTCAGAACGCCCCCAGGTCCTCATGCCAATAAAGCTCAACTTTATTTATGTGGCCATTATCACGACGACGTCTGGAAGGCTCTGCCAGCCGGCCCACATCTCATCCACCTCGTTTGTATTTACAATGTCAAACGCTTTCTCTTCTTAAAGCTAGGGCAGGCCATTGGTTTTAGTAGCATTTTTTGTCATATTTATTTAAATTCTCTTAACATTCTGACAGCCATCAATTAATCAAATGCTTTCGATTGAACAATAGAGTAAGTGTGGATGTTCCAGGTCTATAATAAGCCCTTCCAATCGTTCATTGCCCTGAATGAGAGGAGACCTAGCTATCCGAATTCCTGCCCGCTTATTGCTGCTCTGCCTAGTGTCATCTCACCCCAGGCTAGCAGACCCGCTGCTAAAGCTAGAGAGCTACACGCGTTAGTGGCTTTTTTAAATCGGATACTTTCAAAATCGAGCTTACTCTGGCTGGTTCTCCAAATTGATTAAAAGATAAAGACATAAAAAAAATCTTTAATTGGATTAAGCAATAGTGTCCACCCGCCCATGCATATGAGCTACAGCGTTCAGTTACTGTAATGAGGAAAACCCGGCGGAAGCCATATTGATTTATTTTGAGTAGTTTATTTGTTTACGTTTGTTTGTCTGAAAAGCATTAGATTTCAAATCCATGCAGTCTAGGGCTGGATTTCAATTTACCATTGTCTCTGTATGTGTGCGTGTGTGTGCGCGTGTGTGTGTGTGTGTGTGTGTGTGTGTGTGTGTGTGTGTGTGTGTGTGTGTGTGTGTGTGTGTGTGTGTGTGTGTGTGTGTGTGGGGGGGGGGGGTCTGTGTGTGTGTGTGTGTGTGTGTGTGTGTGTGTGTGTGTGTGTGTGCGTGTGCGTGCGTGCGTGGGTCTGTGTGTGTGTCTGTCTCATTCTGTATATGACTAGGGAACTGCTGTATATGCCCTAAGACAAATCAGGCCCTGACATGTTGGAGTTTTTGTGTGTGTGTGTGTGTGTGTGTGTGTGTGTGTGTGTGTGTGTGTGTGTGTGTGTGTGTGTGTGCGCTCGCGCGTGTGTGTATGTGTAAGTAAAGTGTATGTGTGTGTGTGTTTGTGTGTGTATGTAAATGTGTGTGTGTGTGTGTGTGTGTGTGTGTGTGTGTGTGTGTGTGTGTCTTTATTGACATTAGAGTCCGGTGCCCAGATGACATTGTCCAGTTGGTGCAGCACACACACGCAGCGCGTTACATGACCCAAGCTCTCTCTCCGGAATGTTCTGCAGCCTCCGCTAACGCTAGCATTAGCTACAGCTGCGGCCATCTTGTTCACCACATCCACTCATTATCCAATTAGCTTTTATTTGATTTGATTAGATCTTTCCTTGACATTATTTATAACTCTGAGCATGTCTATTTGTAGGTGGTGGTCAGGGTCATCGCTGGGAGAGGCAGGTCCAGTCACAGGATTTAAATGTTAAATAAGATTCAATGAATTGAGTTCCTCTTAACAATGAGCTTGTGTTTTTCAAACAGTAACTTTAGTGAAGCGGGCAGCAGGATAAGAATAGTCACAACCTGCTGTTAAAAGTCAAGCTAGTCCGTCGTCATGGCAGCCGCTCAGGAGTGCCTGCCTCTCAGCTCTTTCTTATCAACGCCTTCTGAGCGCTCACCTGAGAGGGCTGAGTACTGCTCACCTCAGAGAGTACTGCTCACCTCAGAGGGCTGAGTACTGCTCACCTCAGAAGGGCTGAGTTCTGCTCTCCCCCAGGGTTGAGCAGTACTCAGCCCTCAATTTTAATGTTTTCCTTTAAAGGTCTAGATAGATATTAGTGGGCCCCTAACACAGTATTTGAAGACGTTCCCGAAATTCAGCCGTGGTGCAGAATTACAGCCATTACAAGCCAGTCGCACATTGAGCTTTCCCCAAACGCTCCGTTTCGGTGTCTGTAGTTTTAATGCAAATGAGGAGGAGAGAGGCGGGTCAAGGAGAAGGTTGGGGGTGTGGCCCTGAGCAGCTTGCGGCTACGGTACCATGCGCTTACAGTGGATGTATTGCAATGGCGAGGCGCACACAGCCTGTGGTCGTGTTCTGTAAATATTCTAGAACACTCTGGGTGCTCCGGCGGGAGCCCTAGAGCTCTATATCTAAATAATATCATATTATACATAGATATCTATATCATATAATACATATTATCACGGCCAAAAGACGATATTATGAATCTCAAACGACTGCGTCAGAGAACGTCTCTGGTTCTTCCACTCCCACTTCAATCTGAAGTAGACTGAACCGTGCGCTGCCCGCTGCCCGCTGCCGGCTGCTGGGCGGTGGTGCTTCGCGGCTGCGGGCGGCGGGCAGCGGGGCTCCGGAGGGTGAAAACCGTGGGCAACAATCCCTTACTCCATGTCGCAGTTCATGTACTCACGGAGTCAAAACCAAAGTTCCTTTTCCCCAATTCCTTCTCAACCATGGCTGAGATAACCCCAACTACAGTCTCGTGTAAATACCAGAGACGTCAAAGAACCGACGTGTTATGCCAGAACACCAACAGCAGAACGTGTACAAAGTGTACAACACTTGCATTACAGTGTGTGTAATGACACACACACACATGTGGCGCTTGCACGATCGTAGCTCATTGTCTCATTGGCGGGCCAAATTCTCTGGGCGGGCAAGGCAGAGAAAGGAGGGGTAACTTGGCCCCTTATGACGACATATGGGGCCACATTCCGAATCAGCTCACCTGAGCTCCCATTTTTTCAAAGGCAAGCAGGTTACCTAGTGTTCGTTTTACACTGAACACAAGTTTTAGCCACCGGGGGACGATAGGCATGCTAGGGGATCTCATATTAAAGATTATCATGCCATTGGACCGTTAAAATTATTCAGTATGTTCCATAGCAGCATGCTAGGAACCTTCACTGTGTAAATAATCACCACTGGATCTTCAATAATATTGCAGCATTTAAAGTGTATTGTAAATGTATCTTTTGTGACTCAAATATTTCAATGATTTGAGTTCCTCTTACCAATGAGCTTGTGCTTTTCAAACAGTAACTTAAGTGAATACGGCAGCAGAGAGCTGAGTACGGCTCACCTCAGAGGGCTGAGTATTGCTCTCCTCCAGGGGTGAGCAGTACTCAGCCCTTAATGTTAACGTTTTCCTTTAACATGTTTCAGTACGTTCAACAGCAGCATGCCAGGAACCTTCACTTCGCATTTAAAGTGAATTGTAAATGTATCTTTTGTGACTCAAATATTTAATTTCTATCTGCAAGATGTATAGGCTTCCCGATGAGTCTCTTGCTATGCTTGTGTATGTACAGTTAACTATACAATCCTTCACAAAATAACAATATTCCAGTAAAACAAGATCACTCTAATCTCCTGCAGTGTGTTCCTGGAAGAGTCTCGCTCCTAGGGAGTGTTTGGCAGCCGGACGTCGTAGAGCACCGACACCATGACTACGCCCTCATGCTCTTTCAGAGATTGCCCCCTACATGGCATGAAGAGTTCCCGCCCAGCATGCCCCCCCCCCCTGTAATGGAACAGGCAGCGAGGGGGGAGTCTTTTGATTTATTCTCAAGTTGAAGGACATGTTTTTATTATGCGCCTTCGCTGACAGCGTGGTCGTGATGTCTTGCAACTCAGGTGTGGCTGGGCGGCCGAGGGTGTGTGTGTGATTGCGTGCGGGGGGGGGGGGGGTACTGAACAATATTGTAAATGTCAGGGCATTCATTACGTTTGGGGACTTGCTGAAATGGGACTACAATCCGTTCGGGAGCGGTCCAGGTAAATAAAAACCGCCCACTCAAGTCAGAACACACCTTAATGATGGTTATAGCTGCAGGACTGACAGTAACATATACTGTTTGGTTGTGAAAAGTGAAGGAAAGTGGACAGGTCATCACACTGCGATCCAAAATCCTCATAACTCCTGCACTCACTTCCTGTTTCTCTATCCTGAACACAGAACCACACGAGGGCTTGTTCATAAATCACATCAATCTGGTCGGCCCCTCACAGACATCCACATGTGGTCGTTCCGAAAACCCTTTCATGCTAAGTGACGTCTGTGGGAGACTGACACCGGTTCACAAGCTGAACCTTCTAGCACCTTCATTCTTATCGACCCATCCCAAGGAGGAGCAGCTGTAGTTACCCTCGTCATTGACGAAGTCCTTGATGGAGGACCAGGTCTTGTTGTTGCAGTAGAAGGAGGTGTTGGCGGCCAGGCTGCCCGTCACACAGTGGCTGCTGCTGCGCACACACTTCTGCCGCAGGTTGCCCATGAAGAGCTGCAGGCCGATGAGGGCGAACACGCTCAGGCAGAACACGGTCAGGATCATCACATCAGCCAGCTTCTTCACCGACTGGATCAGGGCCCCAACGATGGTCTTCAGGCCTGGGGATCCCCACACAAACACACGCACACATACAAACACACACAGACACACACATGCAAATGAACACACACACACAAACACACACACACACTCACACACTCACACACTCACACACACACACACACACACACACACACACACACACACACACACACACACACACACGCGCACGTACACACATGCATATGTATATACAAACACACATACGTACATGCATACACGCACACATCAAACATTCAAACATACACATACATACATATATATATGCATTCATACATTGTTACACAGACATTTGCACAGACACACATGCACAACATCCAAGAGCAAACGCAGATGGATACACATAGATGTATACACACACATACACCCACAAATAGGCACACACACACACATGCGCGCAAAGTTACACTGTAGCATAGAACTGAGAGGTAGGCAGAGTAAGCTAGCAAATATGAAGCGCTATAATTCCCTGGACCAGTTGAACCATTATTTAGCAGATCATGTGCATCATTTGGCAGCCAGTTGGTGTGATGTCATGCAATCATCAGATAGCAGAGGATGGCTTGCTGTGCTGCACATTTTAAGTGGCCATCAAACACTGCTACTGAGCCACGATCCTTTCCAGGGGTGGCTTTATTTATTTTTAAGTTTGTTTAAGAGCCATACGTCCCAACATTGCGTTAACATTTCTCATTTAGTGCAAATCAGTTGATGAATGTCAAAATAAAAGCCGTGCCGGGTTTTATTTTTTGCCCTTCTGATGATGTGATTTGCCTCAGATTGAATCAAGGCTAACTACCGATACAAGGGTTGGTGTTTCTGGAGGTCCATGGCTCTATCCTGACCTCCAATCATAAAAAACTTTTCAAATAAAGTATTAAAGGTGTACTTTGATTGTTGCTGTAAATACATTATTATTCTCAGTTTGCCTACAAACAGCAGCCTTATTCTTTTTAAATATGACACAAGTAATAACGAATGGAAACAAGCAAACAAGACAAGAATAATATCCAAATCCAAACACACAATGATTGGCAAGAACAAGGGGAAAAAACACCTTCAGCAAACAAAGACACCAGCTAGAAGCGACCCATGGACCCAGTCCATTATTTTGTTTCACCTTCACAAGGTCACCTCTTTTATGGTGTGGGTTTCTTTTTACTTTTACTTTAAAAAGAGAGGAGCATGTCAGAAAACAGAGGATCTGTCTATTTGAAGAATAACATTTACAACAGAACCAGCATAACATGACAACATGGCTATCTGCCAGTTGAACTGTTGTAACATGTTTAGGACTTGTCTACAATGTAGTGGCTGGCATATTTGTAGTATGGTCATATAAGCAGAGCTAGTACCATAATGACATGCAGAGTGGAAAACATTCAGAGGTCATCATGAATTTGTTTAGTTTTGTGATTATTCCAAAAATAGGTTTCCTAATCAATTTACATTTGCCTCAACTTTATCATTTTGAAATCATGTAAAAATGAAATCAAGTTGAAGCTAACTAACTGATGTAAATTGGAGATCGAATTTCGGTTAACATATCTGAAAGTAAATTTGTCCATGGGATGGCCATAACCCAATGATCAATCCATCCTGATGTGGATACTAACAACATATTTAAGGTGATCCATCAGAAATTCAGACGTTAACCTATAAGTCCCCTCTGAGGTCCACTCATGGGATGCAAATGAAAGGAGAAGATGGCCCCTTCAGCATGCCACCGCGGGCGGACTGAGGACCGCCTCTACTGGGACCGGGACGCAGGCAGGGGCCACCTTCCCTGGTGGAGATGCATGTTCCATAGCTATAGTAGCTTCCTCACCTGGGATGACTGAGATGGTTTTGAGCGCTCGAAGGACCCTGAATGTCCTTAAGGCGGACACATTGCCCAGGTCCACAAACTCAGTCACATATCTGCAGCAAGCCGGGAGACAGAGGGGCACAAAACAAACACAAACAAGAGGGAATGACCAACATAGAACAACAACAACATCAACAGCAAGCCGAGATTGAGAGACATAGAGAGAGAGAGAGAGAGAGAGAGAGAGAGAGAGAGAGAGAGAGAGAGAGAGAGAGAGAGAGAGAGAGAGAGAGAGAGGGGGGGGGGGGGGGGGGGGGGGGGGGGGGGAGAGAGAGAGTGGGAGAGAGAGAGAGCGGGGGGGGAGAGAGAGAGCGAGTGGGAGAGAGAGAGGGAGGGAGAGAGAGGGAGAGAGAGAAGAAGGACATAGAGAGAGAGAGAGAGAGAGAGAGAGAGAGAGAGAGAGAGAGAGAGAGAGAGAGAGAGTGGGAGAGAGCGAGAGAGAGGGAGAGGGAGAGAGAGAGAGAGAGAGAGAGAGAGAGAGAGAGGGGGGGGGGGGAGAGAGAGTGGGAGAGAGAGAGAGAGAGGGAGAGAGAGAGAGAGAGAGAGAGAGAGAGAGAGAGAGAGAGAGAGAGAGAGAGAGAGAGAGAGAGAGAGAGGTCCGACAGAAACGGCCAAGGTTGAAGATTGACAGGTAATGTGGAGGATCAGTAAGTTCATTGACCTGAAGGGGGCAGAGTTGGCGAGACTTGAGACTACAAGACAAGGCGGCGCTTGGACTGACAAGAGAAGACATTTGACAATGACGTTACAGTGCAGTGCTTTTCCCCAGCGTCGCCCCCTAGTGGTGAGGCCTTACCTGGGATGACTGAGATAGTTTTCAGAGCTCTCAGTACCCTAAAGGTCCGAAGCGCCTGCAGGTTCCCTACTTTGATAAATTCTGTTAACATCCTGCGGGGGGCAGAGCGCCGTCGGTACGTGGAGACGTGACGAAAACAAATATGGAGAGCAAGAAAGGGAAGACAAAACAAAGGGTATTACATGAACACTGAGAGAGAGTCAGGAGGTTAGAAAATAAACACAATTTGTGATTAAGACCATACGACCTAAGAGCCAGGTATAAATCGGTGTGAGGTGAGGTTAAAAAAAAAGAAGTTCTCGAAATTAAGTCTAAAGATCATAATTCATACAATAAGAAACAGATTATGTTCAATTTGAGATATTGCTTAAGCAATCATTTATTTTTTACGTGAAAGATTGTTCGATGTGATTGACCTAAGACACAAATTGTGGGAAAAAATCTACAGAGCAAACGAGAAGCGAAAAAAGACTCAACACAAATCGTATCTAGAAAACAGAAATTATACACTTTGTGCTATTGATACAGGATGAATACATGAGGGAGAAAACTTCCTTCTCTTTCTTCTGGAACCCATCAGTGAGCTGTAACTCAAGCTCCTGGATCCACACCAGAGAGGACTAAAGACTGGATTCCATTCACGGTGGCTCTCCTCACACCCTGACTCAGGATCGGGGAGGGGTCGGGGGCTCCGATCAAGTCATTTGACCCCTAAGGTGCTGGCGGACCCTTATTACGGCTCATATATCACCCAGAGCTGACTAGCGGGCTGATTGAATAACAGCAGAGCGAGGCTGGGGAAGGCACAGAGCAGGCTGTTTAAATGCACATGGGGGGGGTGGGGTGAAGCTGGTGGTAGTCCGTCACCAAGGGCCAGCTTCAGTCTGGGGGTCTGTCACCAAGGCCCAGCTCCCTGACACACAGGCACATGAGTCTGGGAGATGGAACTAACCAAGCTAAAGACCAGCTCCCTGACACACGTAGACATGAGTCTGGGCTCAGTGTGAGCTGACTGTTGCTAACTGTTAACAGTTTTAGCATTTTTCTACATGCTAAAGTGGATGTTGGTGATTTTGGCATGGTTGGGAAAGGTTCCAAAGTGTTTGTGTGTTTGTGTATGTGTGAGTGTGCGTGTGTGTTTGTGTGTGTATGTGTGATTGTGCGTGTGTGTGTTTGTGTGTTTGTATGTGATGTGGGTGTGTGTATGATGTGTGTGTGTGTGCGTGCATAATGGGGGTGTGGGTGTGATTGGATGTGTGAGTGTGTGTGTGTGTGTGTGTGTGTGTTTGTGTGTGTGTGTTTGTGTTTGTTTGTATACACAAGCATGAGTGTGTCGATATGTGTTGGTGTGTGTGCATGTGTGTGTTGTGATAATGGTTGCTTCTGTGTGTGTTGTGAAAATGGTTGTGTGTGAGTGTGTGAGGTTGTTTTGAAAACGTGTGTGTGCGCGGGTGTGTTGTGATAATGGTTGTGTGTGTGTCTGTCTGCGTTTGGGAGTGTGTTGTGATAATGGTTGTGTGTGTGTGTGTGTGTTGTGACAACCCGCTCCCCACCCGGGGGAACCGCGGGGTAGTGGTCGACGGGGTGTACCGCCTTCACCCACCAGTCGGCAGCAGAGCATGCGCCGACATCCGGCGCAATCACCGGGATGCAACGCACCCGGCCGGAGGAGGGGAGAGCCGGCTTAAAAGACGGTCACGGACGCACACCGGGAGAACTAGAAGGAACAGCCAAGGACGAGTCGAGAGGAGAGAGCCTCGCGGAGGCCACGATCGATAGTGTCTGCTTTACCCTGTACCTTCATTGAATAAACGCCGACTACGGCTTACCTTGGACCCTGAGTGTGGTGCATTCCGTGTGCGACAGAAACATCCGCGAACCGGGCTGCCACATATGGTGGAGAATGCAGGCAGCTCGACGCCACTACCTCACGCGGTAACGTACCCACTCAATCCAGCATGCAGAACCCCGACGGCGCCGCCGCTCCCACGGTGGCTCAGAGACAACAACAGATCCTGGCGCAGGCGGCCGCGTCACAGCGGGAGACGGCGGAGAGTCTCGCTCTGCTCCGCGAAGCGGTGGTCCGTCTCACGCAGCATGCCGTCCGCGACGCGCCGCCAGCCGCGCCGACAGCCGCTCCGACCAGCCGGCTCACTAAACTCGGGCCGGACGACGATGTCGAGGCGTACCTGGAGGTGTTTGAGAGGACCGCCCGGAGGGAGAGCTGGCCGGCCGAACAGTGGGCCCACATCATCTCGCCCTTCCTCACCGGACCTGCGCAACAGGCAAGCCAGGATTTACCACCCGAGGACGCCGACCAATATCCGGTGCTCAAGCAGGCCATAATGGCCTACTACGGGCACAACCTCGCCGCCCGCGCCCAACGATTTCACGACTGGCGGTTCGACATCCATGGTCCGGTGCGGACCCGGCTAGTGAGGAGGTGGCTGGCCACGGGTGAGGGACCCTGCCCGGTGGATCGGGTGCTCATCGACAACACCGTCCGCCAGCTGCCGGCCGACGCCCGGAGGGTCCTAGCCCACCACCATCCCGAGACGGTAGACGACCTGATCCGGCAATTAGAGAACTGGCAGGTGGCCCAGCAACTCAGCGCCAGTCACCGGACCAACCTGCGGCCGACCGAGACCCGACGTGACCGGAGGGGGCCCCTGACGGCGTCGCGGACACCACCACCGGAGCCGCCGGTCGTGTCCCGGGAGGCTCGAGACACGAGACGGTGCTACGCCTGCGGACAGCCGGGACATCTGGCACGAGACTGTCCCGGGGACAGAGACGTGTCGATGCCATCGGCCTACGCGGTCGGAGACACGCAACGGCCCCTTATTCTGGCCACCTGTTGGGCACAGGGGTTAGCCGGGTCCCCGACTGTCCCAGCACGGGTTATGACCCAGGACACACAGGCCCTCCTGGACACGGGTAGTGCAGTGACCCTCCTTCGTCCCGAACTAGCTGGGGGGAAGGGTGGGGAGCCTATGGAGGTGGCCTGTGTACACGGGGATACCCGGACCTACGGGTCTTGCCATGTGGTCATCCGGACCCCCTACGGGGTGTTCATGGCCCGGGCGGGGATCGTACCCCACCTACCGGTACCCCTCCTTATCGGGAGGGATTGTCCAATTTTCCACAGACTCTGGGATCCGGAGCGGGAAAATCGGGTAAGGAGAGGGCCGCCTCCCCGAGCGGGGAGGAAGGCGCGACCGGCGTATGGGGCCACCCGGATTCCGGCGACCCAGGAGGAGGCATCGGCAGAGGACACCGGGCCGGAAGGGGACGGACCCTCGCCACCGGGGACTCCAACCCCCTCGAGAGGCTGTGCTGCTGGACCACCGCGGTCCGGACCCGACACGTCGGATACCCTGACGGCGCCAGACCTGAACGACCCACCCGAGGACGCCGAGAGTTCCCCTCTCACCGAGTTTTCGGACTTCCTGCCGGAGGGGGGGGTAGGAACCTCTCGGCCGGGTCAGTTCGCTAGCGCCCAGCTGCGGGACGACGCCCTCAAGCACGCCTGGAGCCAGGTCCTCGCACACGATGGACAGACCCGGGACTCGGTGAGTTGCCTACCACACCCACACTTTAGCACCAGGGGGGCCCTGCTGTACCGGGTGGTGGAACGGGACGGGGCAGTGACCGAACAATTAGTGATCCCTCGCCCGTATGTCAGCAAGGTGCTGTATATGGCCCACACGCACCTCCTGGGAGCCCACTTGGGCATGGACAAAACCCGGGATCGGGTCTTGGCGCGGTTTTACTGGCCGGGGGTGAAAAGGGACGTTGAACGTTACTGTCAAACGTGCCCGGTGTGCCAGCGGGTAGCTCCTCGCCCCTCGGCGAGGAATCCGCTCATCCCCATGCCCATCATAGGGACGCCCTTTGATAGGATAGCTCTGGACATTGTGGGACCCCTCCCCAAGACCAGCAGGGGACACCGCTACATCCTGGTGCTGGTGGACTATGCAACCCGGTACCCCGAAGCCTTACCCCTGCGCGCGGCCACCGCTAAGGCGGTAGCGAGGGAGCTTATGCTTCTGTTTAGCCGGGTGGGGATAGCACGGGAAGTACTGACGGACCAGGGGTCGTGCTTTATGTCTCGTGTCCTGAAAGAACTGCTTAGACTCCTCCAGGTCAAACAGCTCCGGACGTCGGTGTATCACCCCCAGACGGACGGCCTGGTGGAACGGTTTAACAAAACCCTAAAACAGATGCTGAAAAAGGCCATGGACACAGACGGGAAGAACTGGGACCAGCTGTTGCCCCATGTTCTGTTCGCGGTGCGGGAGGTACCCCAGGCCTCTACGGGCTTCTCCCCGTTCGAGCTCCTGTACGGGAGGAGGCCTCGCGGAATCCTGGACCTCGCCAAGGAGACCTGGGAGAGCCAACCGTCACCCCACAGCACCGTGGTGGAGCACGTGGAACAGGTGAGGGACCGCATGGCCCAAGTCTGGCCCATCGTCCGGGAACATCTCGGGCGTGCCCAGCAGGCCCAGGTGAGGGTTTACAATCGGGGAGCCCAGCTGCGCGTCTTCCGGCCTGGGGAGCTGGTGCTGGTCCTGGTCCCGACGGCGGAGTGCAAGTTCTTGGCCAAATGGCAGGGGCCATACGAGGTGGTCGAGAGAGTTGGGGAGGTAAACTACCGAGTGCGGCAACCCGGGAGGCGTAAGCCTACCCAACTCTACCATGTGAACATTTTGAAACAGTGGAAGGAGGGGGGGAATCCGCCCGGTCCGGCACCCCTGGGGTTGGTGGCTCGACGAGGGGTTCCGGTGGTTCCGGTAGGAGAGGACCTCAGCCCAGACCAGAAGCAAGACCTCGCTGACCTGGTCCTGCAACACCAGGACGTCTTCTCCGAGCTCCCGGGTCGGACCTCGGTGATCCAGCACGACATCCGGACGGCACCTGGAATAAAGGTGAGAGTTCCGCCCTACAGAGTCCCGGAGGCCAGACGGGCGGCGATCCAGGAGGAGGTGGCCCGGATGCTGCAGCTGCACGTCATCGAGGAGTCCCGCAGCGCCTGGTCTAGTCCAGTCGTCCTCGTCCCCAAACCTGACGGGAGTTACAGGTTCTGCAACGACTTCCGACGGCTGAACGAGGTCTCCGACTTCGACGCCTATCCCATGCCCAGGGTGGACGACCTGATCGAGCGACTGGGGCCTGCCCGGTATCTCACACCCCTGGACTTGACCAAGGGTTATTGGCAGGTACCCTTGACCAAGTCCGCCAGGGAGAAGACGGCGTTCACGACACCGGGGGGTCTGTTCCAGTACACCGTTCTCCCCTTCGGAGTCCACGGAGCCCCAGCAACCTTCCAACGGATGATGGACCAGGTCCTGCGGCCGCACCAGGCCTATGCCGCCGCATACATAGATGACATCATCATCCACAGCGACAGCTGGGATGTCCACATCCAACAGCTGAGGGCCGTACTAGGCGAGCTACGGAAGGCGGGTCTCACCGCCAATCCGGCCAAATGTCGCCTCGGCTTGGAAGAGACGGCCTACCTGGGCTTTCAGGTGGGTCGGGGAAACGTCAGGCCCCAGGAGAGCATGGTGGCTGCCATCCGGGACTGGCCCCGACCGACCTCCAAGAAGCAGGTAAAGTCGTTCTTAGGGCTGGTCAGGTACTACCAGGGGTTCATACCCGGCTTCGCCACCCTGACCAGCCCTATGAACGACCTGACCCGAAAGACATTACCAGATCGGATCCAGTGGACGGAGGCGGCCGAGAAGGCCTTCGAGTCGCTTCGGGGAGCCTTGTGCTCCGAACCGGTACTCATAACCCCAGACTTTACCTCCCCCCTCATAGTGCACACCGACGCCTCGGAGGTGGGGCTGGGGGGGGTCCTGTCCCAGGTCCGGGCGGGGGAGGAGCACCCCGTCACCTACATCAGCCGGAAGCTCCTTCCCAACGAGAGGAATTACTCGACCGTCGAGAAAGAGGCCCTGGCCATTAAATGGTCGCTCACTAAACTAAGATACTACCTCCTAGGTCGGGAGTTCACCCTGGTCACCGATCACGCCCCGCTGAAATGGATGGCCGGCGCCAAGGATTCCAACGCCAGGGTGAAGCGGTGGTTCCTGGACCTCCAGGACTTTCGGTTCAGGGTGGACCACCGACCTGGCAAGGAGCACGCGAACGCCGACGCCTTGTCACGCCGGGATGCCTGCCTGGGCTGGGCTTCCGGGGACCGGAGGCCTCATCTAACGGGGAAGGGATGTGACAACCCGCTCCCCACCCGGGGGAACCGCGGGGTAGTGGTCGACGGGGTGTACCGCCTTCACCCACCAGTCGGCAGCAGAGCATGCGCCGACATCCGGCGCAATCACCGGGATGCAACGCACCCGGCCGGAGGAGGGGAGAGCCGGCTTAAAAGACGGTCACGGACGCACACCGGGAGAACTAGAAGGAACAGCCAAGGACGAGTCGAGAGGAGAGAGCCTCGCGGAGGCCACGATCGATAGTGTCTGCTTTACCCTGTACCTTCATTGAATAAACGCCGACTACGGCTTACCTTGGACCCTGAGTGTGGTGCATTCCGTGTGCGACAGAAACATCCGCGAACCGGGCTGCCACAGTGTGTGTTTGTCTGTGTGTGTTTGCGTTGTGATAATGGTTGTGTGTACGTGTGTTTGTGTGTGTGTGTTTGTTTGAGTATGTTGTGATAATGGCTGTGATATTGGTTGTATGTGTGTGTGTGTGTGTGTGTGTGTGTGTGTGTGTGTGTGTGTGTGTGTGTGCTGTGTGTGTGTGTGTTGGGAAGCGGCGGGCTGGTGGTGTTGGGGGGGCTGGGGGTGACTTATGTCCCTGTCCTGCAGTAGATCCATCTGACCGCAGAGCAGCCCCCAGATCAAGGACGTGCACCCTTGTCAATGACAGTGTGTGAGTGTGTGTGTGTGTGTGAGTGTGTGTGTGTGTGTGTGTGTGTGTGTGTGTGTGTGTGTGTGTGTGTGTGTGTGTGTGTGTGTGTGTGTGTATGTACGTGCACTTGCATACGTGTGCCATCCATGTGCACTGTGTGTGTATGTGTGAGTGTGTGTGTGTGTGTGTGTGTATGTGTGTGCGCGTGTGTGTGTGTGTGTGTGTGTGTGTGTGTGTGTGTGTGTGTGTGTGTGTGTGTGTGTGTGTGTGTGTGTGAGTGTGTGTGTGTGTGTGTGTGTCTGTGTGTGTGTGTGAGAGTCTAGTAAATCGTGTTGTGAGGCCAAACAGGATGTCAACACTTCATCAGTGAACACAGAGGAGGGAATGAGGGTCGAGATATGGACAGAAGGACGTATGGAGCGATATACAGATAGGGGAGGTGTGACGGACAATCCCGGACAGGGACTATATATAAGTTTGGCCATACTGCTTTCATCAACATGTTATTAAATCCACAGTATTGGCTTTAACCCTTGAGTTTTAACAAAAGCATCCGAGCCCATAGCTCAATGCTCCTAGCAGTGGCACTCTGGAACCACGTTGGCATGTGGCTCTATTAGCCACATGCCAACGACGATGTGTCACCAGCTAGGCCATGGAGCAGGTCATTTAAATTTAAATTTAAATTAACTAAATTAACTTAAATACAGATCTTCTTTGGGGATCATCTCCTCGCTCTGTGAGAAGAGGTGTTGATGATCTGTTCACTTGGAGGTCAGCCTTTTTGTACATTCATTCTAAATACACGAGGGCCGGTCCAGGCGATTCTGCCAAGTCAACGTCAGCGGCGGAGCCAACTGCTTTCTGCATGACCCATTTGGAAAACCTTGTGGTCCCATAGCAACCGGAGAGAATGAGAGGAGCTTAAGCTCTTAGTATTATCTTTAGTAAGTCAATTAGTATTAGCTAAGATCTTAGCAGCATCGTGAACTCTTACGATTAGCGTTAGATGATCTATCGGCATTAGCTGAGATATAAGCAATATCATGAGTTAAGGGCATTAGCATTAGCTAAGCCTTTAAGCATACTTCAGTCTACAGGCACAAGGCAGCTCTTATGCTTCAGGACGCCGCGGTCTGAGTGCCCCTTCCCCCGACGCCCAGCATCGGGCTGAGCTGAAGGGGGCTTCCCCCGCCTCAGTCCCAAGGGCGGAGCTAGGGGTCAGCATTGATCCAATGGGTTCAATCTGCCCGTTTATCTCCCCTCAGTGCCCCCCGCTCCGTGTGGTAACACTCTGGCCCTGATGGACGGTCCGCTGATCGCTAGCCTAACCAAACGGCGGCAATTCCACAAACCCTAAACCATCAATCACCCGTCAATATAGAGGAGGGTTGGGTCTGAGGACGAGGAGACAGAGGAGAAGGAGAAGGAGGTGGAGAGCTGCAGAGTGGCGGAGTGTTATCGACCGGCCATGGGAATAAAGAGATAAGCTGCTAAATGTTTGTTTTAAATAATGTGTTGGCATGGAGACCAAGAAATGCTGTTTGGATCCACCAGGGATTCTGTTGAAAGAATAGACCTCCCCAAATACCTGTGTGTGTTTGTGTGTGTGTGTGTGTGTGTGTGTGTGTGTGTGTGTGTGTGTGTGTGTGTGTGTGTGTGTGTGTGTGTGTGTGTGTGCATGTGTGTGCGTGTGTGTGTATGTATTTGTGTGTGTGTGTGTGCATGAGTGGGTGCGCATGTGTGTGTGTGTGTGTGTGTGTGTGTGTGTGTGTGTGTGTGTGTGTGTGTGTGTGTGTGTGCCGTGTGTGTGCCGTGCGTGTGCCGTGCGTGTGTGTGTGTGTGGGGGGGTCGACGACTCACGCCATGACGATGACACTGAAGTCCAGCCAGTTCCAGGGGTCTCTCAGGAAGGTGAAGGGCCCCACACAGAAGCCCCGGGCCAGGATCTTGATCAGAGACTCAAAGGTGTAGATACCTGTGAAGGTATACCTGATAGAGAAAGAGAGAGAGAGAGAGAGAGAGAGAGAGAGAGAGAGAGAGAGAGAGAGAGAGAGAGAGAGAGAGAGAGAGAGAGAGAGAGAGAGAGAGACAGAGACAGAGACATAGGCAATGAAATAAATACATTTTTAGTGGTGGCACCAGGGAAAAAGTGCATGTGATCTTGTTTTATAAGTGAATAAATGTATAAATTTCAGAACACCTGAAACATGAGGTCTCCCGTGCTATCTCTCAGCAGAGCAGGACAACTGACTGATTGGCTAACAATCATTGTTACATTCCACCTCAAAGATGTATCAGTAAATGAGTTGTTAACAAGTCTCAACCTTGATTTCAGTTTGCAGCTTAGTCTCGCAAAGCCAGACCAAACTACAGCAAGTAGAATGGTCTGGAACCATGCTACCTCGAGCCGTCTATCCGTGGGGAAACTGGGCGGGCCTGTTTTTATTTCTTTAAACCAATCACAATCGTCTAGGGCGGGGCTAAGCCCGGGAAGCAGCAGCGGTGTCAATGCAAAATAGTGCCGGGGGGAAATGCCAGCAACCGGAAGGGGAGGAGTAGCGGTGAAATCCGACACTAGGCAATAGACGCTGTTCACTTCCGTTCAGCCAGACTATTTGCAGCTTAAAGAAAAGAGGCGGAAGAGTTACTTGTCACAGTGGGCCCGACTAGAAAACCAGCAGTCCTGGGGAGCCAAGCTGGCTGACTAAAAGACCAGCAGGCCTGGGGAGCCAAGATGGTCGACTAGACAACCAGCGGGCCTGGGGAGCCAAGATGGCCGACTAGACAACCAGCGTGCCTGGGGAGCCAAGATGGCCGACTAGACAACCAGTGGGCCTGGGGAGCCAAGATGGCCGACTAGAAAACAACTGCTGGGTCCCATTAGCAGCTTAATGTTTATGTAGATATGTGGCTGACGTTATCAGATGGCTCAATTGTTTGGGCCTTAGCAGAAACGGACAAGTATATAGAAGAGTAAGGGAGTTAGAAAGGGAGTCAAAGAGGAAGTGGTTTTGGAATAGCTACTGAAAACTGAACATAATGAAAAATAATGAACCAAAAAGGAGGATTGGCTTCCTAAAATAGCAGACAGAACTCGCCGATTTATCACTACTAGCTGAATTAGACCAATAACTTTCAAATATTATTAGGCTTTGCATTGAAACTAAATCTGGCAAGCATTACATAAGACAGCACTAAGGAGGGTCAGAGGTCAGGAGTGCAATACATTAGAGATGTAAGCACTGCTTAGAAAGGCCTCTACTGTCCTCCAGGAGGGGGGAGGAGGAGGAGTGACATGGAGGTGAGATGAGAGGACGAGGGAGACATGGAGGTGAGAGGAGATGGAGGAGCTCGCTGTAGATCTGCTCCTGTGCTACACACTAATTCTGACCCTCATTCCGGACCCTAAATTAATGTCTCTGTCCTGCTCACTCAGACGCACACACAGGAGGGAGACACACACACACACACACACACACACACACACACACACACACACACACACACACACACACACACACACACACACACACACACACAAACAAATGCGGCGTCAGAGGGACGGAGGGTCGGATAAATGTCTGATATGAACATGGACGGACAGACAGCCTGGCTGAGACAAGTGGATTGACAGACAGACATACCTACACAAGAAAGCAAATAGACGCAACCCTACAGACAGACAAAGGAACAGACAGACAGACAGACACAAAGACAATCAGACAGACACAAGAAGACAGACAGACAGACAGACAGACAGACAGACAGACAGACGGACGGACGGACGGACGGACGGACGGACGGACAACCAGACACAAAAGAAGACAGACAGACAGATAACCAGACAGACACAAGAAGACAGATAACCAGACAGACACAAGAAGACAGACAGACAGACAGACAAAAACAAAGACAGACAGTCGGTCAGACAAAAACAAGGATAGACTGTCAGTCAGACAGAAGGATAGACATTCAGACAGGCAGAGGATAGACACACAGACAGACAGAGGATAGACAGGTGTACTCACTCTAGGTACTTGGCCCAGTAAGCTGGCTCCGACATGGCCATGAAGCAGCAGTTGGTGAGAATGGTGCACATGATGAACAGACTGAACAGAGTGATGGGGTTAAGGAGGAACGCTCACTACAATACACAATACACTCTATTGATCCACATTATATTGATCACACTCTATTGATCACACTATTGATCACACTCTATTAATCACACTATTGATCACCCACTCTATTGATTGAACACTAATGATCACACACTCTACTGATCACACTCTATTGATCACACACTCTACTGATCATGCACTATTGATCAGTCTATTGATCACAAACTCTATTTATCCTCACATTATTGATCACACACTATTGATCCACACTTTATTGATCATACACTCTATTGATCATACACTTTACTGATTATACACTCTATTGATCCACACTGTATTGATCATACACTCTATCGATCACACACTCTATTAATCCATAAACTCTATTGATCCATACACTCTATTGATCACACTCTATTAATCCCATACTCTATTTATCACACACTATATTAATCACACACTCTATTAATCGCACACTTTATTGATCCATATTCATAGTCAGACTTACAGAACCGTTTTCGTGTTCAACTGAAATGACTTCGACAACATTGACATGACCAATATGCAATTTGGGCATGAAAAGCTGAAAGAAATCCCTTTTTTTTTTTTAAGAAGACTAACTTTCCACACAAGTCCCTTCCAACAGAGCAGGTAGAGGCAGGCAGAAGCCTGCATGGCTGCCAATCACTTTTTCTAATTAATCCTAATTATTGTAATATGTTACCAGGGACACAGCGTTCTGCTGGTGGAAGAGCGCGAGAGGAGAGGGAAGAAGAGGGGGAGGAGAGGGAGGGAGAGGGGGAGGAGAAGGAGGAAGAGCGCTAGAGGAGGGAGGAAGAGGGGGAGGAGAGGGAGGAAGAGGGGGAGGAGAGGGAGGAAGGGGGTGAAACTAACTGCATGTCAGCTATTTTTACGCGCACGTCGTCAGCTATTTATACGTGCACGGGCAGCGTGATGAGGAGGCTGTAGTGGGAACGCTCTGTGGGGGGGCCATGTGGGGGGCTCTGTGTGAGTGTGGGGGGGGCTGTGTGTTCGGGTGTTCTGTGGCAGCCGTTGAGATAGCAGGGTTAGTGATGGACGGACAAACAAACACACACACACACACACACACACACGCACACACTTAACGCCCACACACTGCCGTTGCACAGACTGAGCTAATTACACCTTAATGACAGCTCTACCGCTGCGACCCTCGCAGGCCACCGTGACTGATAATGACGTTACAGTTAGGATCAGCACCTTTCTCCCTCTCTTCATCCTCCTCTTCCTTCTCTCCTTCTTTCCGACCTTTCTCTCTTCTTCATTAGAACTTCTGTAGAATAACTTCGGGAAACCATAGGAACCCATGAAAGCATCAGGCATGAACTTTTCTTTATTTTATATTTTATTTCTACACTGTTCACTGTACACTGGTCTCTCTCTCTCTCTCTCTCTCTCTCTCTCTCTCTCTCTCTCTCTCTCTCTCTCTCTCTCTCTCTCTCTCTCTCTCTCTCTCTCTCTCTCTGTGGATGGGCTTGACATAGTGGCACCAGTGTGGTTGGGCACCGATCCAGACCTCTTGGACAAGAATGCGCATACAGGCACAAGCACGCACGTATATACACACACACACACAAACACACTTTTAAGAATCAAGCAAAAATCAAACACACATACACACTAACATGCTGCACGCTAACACAGTGCACGTCACACG